>NW_008661143.1:17696-30180 GCF_000695815.1 Acanthisitta chloris
AAATGCCAAATGTTAAATAACTGACTAGGTCCAAAGGTACTAGTCTCATACTGCTAGCTCGGATTCATACAGTCTTCACCCATCCTCACCACAGCTTAAGCATAAACATGTTCTATTATCCCACAATGCAAGAGAAAGAAATACAGAACAAATCTGAAGACTTGTTAGCATGTTCCTGGAGCTTATCAATAGACCAGTTTTGCACTGCTTTTCCCTGTATTCATGGGATTTTGTCCACATCACAAGCCTTGAACAAGGCAACACCAGGGAAGTTAGAGAGTTTGGGAGGGAAGTGGGAGATAGGAAGACAGGATAGTAGGCTAGGAAATTTTTGGACAGTTTGAAGGATTTCAAATTTAAATCATCATCTTTAACATTTTAAAGAGTAACCTTCTCTACAGCAAGCTGGTTTTGCTATGCAGCTAACACTGGTTTTGCTACAGTAGACATTTACTTCTTAACTATTTCAGACAATTTGATGGGACTGTGGCTTAATTTGCAAAATATTAGAAAGATACTTGTCAATATTTTATTTTGCAAGGTCAAGAGTTTGAGGTATGAGTAACATTTTTTTATGAGACTGGGTTTGGCTTTATTTGAAAACTTTGCCTATTTGAAGAATGGTGCAACTTTCTTTACACCAACTTTTGATAAACTCAAGTTTGACAAAGTTGGAGATGTGTTTTACTAGATAAATACTGAAATGTTCTGTTCTTCTTCAGAATTACTTGTGTCTTTAAAAAATTCCAAATTTTTATTAATAAAGGGTTTGTGGAAGCTCATAGAACATACAAATCACCTCACTGTGGTGGAGGTGGAGTTGAACTCTGCTGGAAATTACTCACTGACAAAAATGTTTGCAAACAGCACTTTTGTTGGCTCAGTCACAGCAGTACTTGTCTCCTATTGCAAAGTTTGTGCCAGTTTGGCTTGTCTGTCACCTCACATCTTTTTTATTTTCTTAGATGAGTCACTCAACAAAAAAATTAATCATTCTCCTTGCTTCAAAGTTTCTTTTGCCACATAGTGCTTCATCTTGTTTGAATAGGATGCATGCTACCCCCATATGTCTTTTTGTTCTAATTATTCCAGTGAAATCACTCACTTTTGACCATCCCTGATTCACACCACCATGGGAGGGCTTCTCTCACATCTGAAGTGAACGGGGACAGGGGAACAAGTTGTACCAGCTGTTGCCCACTTCATTGCCACCTGGCCTACAATCTGTTACCTTTCATCAAAGTGCATGCAGGACCTATCGATCTCACCTCCTTCTGATACAAATCAAAGGGAGAGGGTTGAAACCTTCAGATTAGCTAAGAAGAGGAACAAGAGGTGATGCCAGACATGTCTGTCTCTTGGAAGAAGAAGAAAGTGGAGTAAGGGTCAGCCTTTCCAAGGTCTGAGGAAGCACCTGGTGGAGGTGCTACTAGGGGAATGAAAACATTTGCCAGTACAGGTTACTGATGGCAGACATTGATGGTAAAGAAGTCATAAGAGTGTTTGTGGGTCCAAGAGCTTAAATAGTCTCTAAAGCAACCTACCACTAACATGGCATGACCTTAACAGGAACTTATCTCATGAACGTGAGCCATGAGACTTCATCTCAGTAACACTTATAATAAATTAAGAAATGTTTGGTAGAATAGAACACGGACTATACTGCCAACTCTGTGAACTGACAAAAAAAATGGCTTGAAAAAATTTTAAACTGGAAGCATTAGAGAAGTGATATCTAGTTTAACCATCACCTTCATGACAAATGAGACAGATGATGCTGCAGTCTCTTAAAGGAGGCAATATTTGTCAATATTTGCCAAATGCTATAGAGCAAACCTCATGCTTACAGAAAACATTTGTCATATTCATGCAACCAAACAAAAACAGATTAACTCTAAAAAGCCTGTTTATTTTGTATCCACTAAAAATTTGGAATCTAAATTTCTTTGCTCATTATTTAAATATAAGAGGATTACTCTATTTACATAAGGATATTAAAACTTAAAGCGCAGAAAAGCATCTTTTCCCTCTGTGTCTTTCTTGTCCTGGTTAACTGTGAAAAAAAAGTCAATAACACTATAGAGTTTGTCTTTGAACTAGTTTGAAAGTCTAAAAAAACCCCCCCCTTATTCAGAAATAAATCTTCCATCTTGAATATTCATTGCCCTGGTATCAAAGACCTGTTTTCATGCATCCTTAATTATCTCATTTCACCCTTGTTCTTTCTCTTTCCCCTCTGCATAATTTTTTCCCAGTAAAATAACAGTGAAGACTCAACCCAAATTGCTGTTTCAACATGAGAATTTGTCACAGTTCCCTCAATGCACCACCATATTTTAGTACTCTAGAATTTATGTCTAACAATATATACTGAAGGGCCAGGTTTCCCCAGAGTATACACATTGCCAGTGTTCAATACTGTCATCTGCTCTTCTTTCACACCACAGCAAAGACTGCCAAGTGCTGGTCCCTCAAGATCAGCAAACTGCTATCAGCTAGATTAGCACTCTTATACTTAAGGCAGGAATGACAGCTCCAAGTGAAATAGCCTAAACCATCAGAACTGTCAATAATGTTGCGCACTCCAAGCAAAAGCTTTTTCCCCTTATAAATGATATTTGCATAAATGCAATGGTTATGTATATGGGGCAGCAGCATTACTGGATTAATTATTGATGAGCAGAAATCTACTTTACTTACCTGCCTGCAGTCTCAGTGGCTTCTTTGCTCAGAGCAACTATTCAGTAAATACTTTAGCTTTTCAAAATCTTTGTTCTGAAACAAGGGAAATATGCAAATATTTGTCTCCGCAGGTATGTGGATTGCATCCCACTTTTTCCTACAGACACTTAATGTATTTTAATTAGAAAACTTTCTACAGAAGCCATGGGGAAGCATTTGGGATACGAATATTAGGGTTTTTTTCAGAAGTACTGAAGTACATCTTAATCTATAGGATCTATACATTCTTTACAAAATACAACAATATACAGGTTGTGAAATACTTAACAGAAAATAGTTTTATTTGAATGCTTTCTACTACACAAATAAAAATTCAGCCAACAGCGACAAGCTTCTATTCTGAGTTTCAGCCTGACAAGGTAGCAAATTTTTGACCTGCTCAGTCCACTACAGAGTCTGTGGCTGAAACGTGTTGAGCTTTCTGGTATGATTTATTTTCTTACTGCTGCTCCAAGGATATAGGAAAAAGTTGCAAGAATGTGTTGTAACCTGTCCAGGCAGACCACTGCACCTGCTTACATCTCCTGTAAGTGAAGGAGCCTCTACATATATGCAGAGTCAACCAGATAGGCAGACTACAACAGCTGGGGACTGAATTGGTAAAATGAGAAGACAACATCCAACATCATTTTGTGTCTGACATTGCACACCATACAAATGGGTAGAAGTCATAATATTTAGCAGGACAAAAAGCAATGCAGGTGAAACAACCTGTTAGGGAAGAAACCATATGCTTTGCAGAGATAAGTCGTGGTTGTACATGTTTTAAACTGTCCAAAAGAGTGGACAGTCCTATTGACATATTGTCCAGCTGAAGGACTACACACAGGTTTCTGAGAGATTTCTCTGAAGAGAACTAGAAACAGACTGACATAGTTAAGGCTGACATGGAGTATAAAGGAAATTCCACCTATGAAGTGATGAATAGGGAAAAGAGAGGGAACAAAAGGCAGGTAAAAAATATTTAGTTTTCACAGTTAAAAAAAGTTACTTCAGGTCCTTCAGACACCATTGGAACTTAAACCTTCCAAGATATGGACAAATGATCTGGAAAAAAAGGGAGCAAATAATGTGTAACAAAATTTATTGAGAATACAGAATTTTCTAGCTTGGTCAAATCTAGAGCTGACAGTGAGTGACACATAGGTGGCATTTTGATGGGTTGCTACATTCAGCTCTCCAAAAGTAGAACAAGAAAAACACTTGAGGGAAATGTAGCAAGGCTGATCAGAGACATAAGGAGAGTATAAAAGGTTAGGGTCTTTAGGTTTGCAAATGAAATTACTAAGGGCAAGGGATGTATAGGCGATAAAAGCCTATAAAATCACAAACCATTTGGAAACAGAAAGTAACTACTCACTGCTTCTTACAAGCATGAGGAGATGTCCAAATATATTTTCAGATAGCAGGCTTAAAATAAAAAAAGGAATACTTTTCCATCCAACATATTAACAGAATTATAGAACTTGCTGCCAAAGGATGCTAAGGAGGACAAAAGTATAAATAATTAAAAAATGAAATCAGATTATTTCATAGAAGATCAGCCTACTGATGGCTACTAAACATAATGGACTGAACACAATCTCAGGCTCAGAATGCTCCTGAGGCACTGACTGCCAGGATCTAGCTGGGTTTAGGAAAGATCACTCTGCATGGGCCAAACTTGGATCCTTTCTGTACTGATACTCCACATCAGAGTCAAGGCAGGATACTGAGAAGAAGGGAAAATCTCCCTTTTGGCCTAATATGACTGTTTTATCTTCTTGGTATCAGGGGTACTCTTCATGTATACTCTTCCTATGGAGAATACATAGAGAATTAAAATATTAGCCAGGTTATCTGTGAAATAATCATTGGTTTTGAGTAACAGAGCTCTTCCAAGACAAGATGGCCTAAGCTGGACATTGCCCATGGCACTGCTGGACTCCTGTCTACATATGTCAAAAAGCAGTACAAAAAGTACTTGAATGAAAGAAAAATACTTCAAAACATACTTATTTATGCGCTTTGTTTTATATGAGAACAGTTAATCCAATGAGGTTATCCATTTGTTTCAAGGGTAAGCAGCTGGAGAGGAGGAAAGCAAACTAGTGAAAACACAGTATGCACCAAGGAAACAGTGACACACATGTTGCTATGTATACATTATTTAAAATGTACATTTATAATTTAAACCATCCTAATCATCTGCCTCATTCTAGCCTAGAAAACATGGCAACTGTACAAAAGGCACACGTGCAAGTGGAGTGTTGCCACACACCCAATTTTCCCATCTCTTGGTTGATGTTATTGATAGATATTTGAACACCCACACAAGAGAGAGCACACCCAGACCTGTTGATTCTTCAGCTGGAGTCTATGCACTCACTCCAGAAGCAACTGGAGTTTCTTCTGGAGTGAGTTCCTGCCCCTGGAGAAACAGGGCACTGACTCCAGAAGAAACTGAAACTGGGGTGATATGGATTCTCTGGTGTCCAAAAAGACATTAACTATGAACAAAATTTTCCTGTGGTTAGGGCATTCACAGCAGCCCTTACCAGCTTGGTTGGATGTCTAAGCAGAGAATAGGTCTGACAGAGCTGGAGTGAAACACTGCTACAAAATCAACCACCCACAAGCAGAAGTTCTTTAGAAATCAGGTTTAATGAGTTCCAGAATAAATAAATAATTTAATAGTTGAATAAAATGGCTTGATTCTGAAATTTTTTTATGTTTGGCAGACACAATGAAACTTCACTATTCTGTTGCAATGTGGTTAAATTATTAGTGGGGAGGGAGATGTTTTGTACTATTATTCACTATTGTTTCTAGGCTATTTGAAAACTTTACCAAAAAAAGCAAACAAAATTGGCAGTCTTTAGCTTGGGTTGACTAAACAGTGAAATTGAATGAACCTTCTCATTGAAACAACACAGTTGTGGGTATTTTATACTTTATGACCAATGTAATGTTCCTTTTTTTTAATGAAAACTGCTTCTGTCTGTTCTAGACTGCAAAAACTATAAAGTACTGTGCTGAAATTAAACATATTATTTGCTTTGTATTCAGTTATCCTTCTGTGAAAACACTTTTAAAGGTGACAAATTGGAAGAGTTTTGAGTCCCTAATGGTGAAGTAGAAGAAAAATTTTATTTACATGTTTAATGCATTGTAGGTATAAATCTTGCAAGGCTAGTGTACCAATGAGTCACATGGTCACAGTGTGTAGACTTGACACTATTGCTTCATGATTCAATCATGGCCTTTTGTATAATAAAATATTTGCCATTTATTTACAACTTTCATAGGATGTTCTGCTCTATCACTTTGCACAGCATATTTTTAATTTCAGAGGCCCATAGTAATTTCCCTAAAATTTAATTTACATAACAACTAATTCAAAAAGCTCAAGTAAACCAGTGTTTAATAAGATTTTCCCATCATTCCAGCTACTTGGTTTTCAGCATATATTGCTTGTGATAGAAGTAAAGGGGTCACTGCCCCATAGTAGCACAGCATCTGAACTTCTCACTGCCAGTATAATCAAAATAAGCCTATGCTTATTCCAGGATTTAGAATACAAATGAGTGGAAAAGCACAGAACCTTTTCAAGCTTTCATTCTCCAACAGCTGAATAGAGAGCACTGGAGTTCACCAAACATGGAAAGTCTGCAACACAAATAGGATTTTGCAGGTGTTGTTCCACAGGACCACTGCAACAAACAGGCAACAAACAACAGAGACATTAGCAACAATATTAAGGATCTGAATTTGAATAAGTTAAAATACAGCATCCGATGAGACTTGCACATTCTAAAGAAAAAAGCTAGAAAATTTCATACAGTTGTTCAAACTAATACAGCAAACTAGTCTGCATCCATCTACAATAACTCAAATATACTTAAAATAAAGACTAGAGATTGAGGTGATTATTTAATGACCAAACAAGAATTTCAAGCTTCTTACAGAAAAGAAGACCATGTCTGTATTTTCTAATTTTAATTAATATAGATGCACTTGTTCAATGGAAGTAAAGTAATTACAGCATAATTAACAACTTCCATGTAGTTTCTAGATGAAACTAGCTGGCTGGGTTTTTTTAAGACATCTCTGAGCAAAAAAAAAAAAAAAAAAAAAGGATTCAAAGGTCTTTGTCAAAGAATTCAGCTGTGGCTCTATGTGGCTCTAGTTTGCTGGTGTGATCTCTCTGAAATTCTTTGTCTCATTGATCACAGCAACTTTTGCAACTGCATCACAAATTATGTTTGGAGAAAAGATCCATAATAAATTAATAAAATTAACAATTGTACAGATAGATCTACTTAACACAGTAAAAATTGTAACTGGACAAGATTCATGATTTTCTGATTACACAGGCCCAGGCCATCAGTATCCTGTTGGCTGATTTGGTACAGTGCCACCAGCAGTGTCCACTCATCGAATCTTGCTCAGTTTATTCACCCAGAGAGCCCTAAAGATGTTCACTGGGGAAGGCAATCAGAGGGTTACAGTTCTTTAGGTGCTGCAGTTTGGTATGCAAGAACTGAGACTTTACGACCACTATAGAAATTGTGGCTCTGACTAGGAAGAGACCAGACAAATGAGCTAGATTGAGTTGATCCTGCTATAAGAAAGGCAAATAACCTACTAGTCTTGAAAGTAATTTCATCTTCGAGTAGTTTCTTCCATGTGTCAGACTTCAACTAAACCAGACAACGTAGAATGGCCATTTGCCTTCATTGCAACGAATCCTTTCTGGCTCCATGCAGAGGGATGTAGGAACTTGTTTAAGATCAGACCACACAATCTGCAAATGTTGGGTCATTACATTTTAGTTAATTATCCTTATACTGAACCCTGTACTTTATAATTGACCAAAGGACCATTTTGAGAATAGCAGCCACCTTTGAAAGCACTTGCAGATGTGTTCACCATTCCCTTACTAGCTTTTTCCCATGATGAATTAAATTTATTCTTAACATTTTTGTATTTTAGTTCTTCTCTTAATGTATTTGACATTAACTTTTTTTGAGTAACTGACTGTCTAAGACATATTTTAAGCCACACAACTGTCAACTATGTGCTCATCCCCTAAATACAGTATCCATACAAATTACACAGTTGTATAGATTCCCGACTCTATAAATTTTTTAAAAATGGATTAGATATCCATCAGAAGTTTATAGTGTTTTAAGAGTGCTTTGCATCACGTTGATGTATTGATTTAAAATATAAATCCACATTAATCTGAAGTAATTGACTATCTACATTAATAATAATGTTCAGTTTTCATGAGGGAAGAGAATGGTTCTTCTGCCAAGACAAATGAAATTTATTACTCGAGACTACAGAGGTAGAGATGAAAATCATTATTAAAAAGTCTGAAGAGGCATTTGACAGAATATCTGTTGAAGTTGCTCTGGGTAACCCTGGAAGAAAAAAATGCATTTACTAAAAAATTTACAAGAAAATGAGAACATTAAAGGGCATTTTGATTGGCATCACAACCTAATTTACTTCAAATGTAATTATCAAGATACTTCTTGGTCAATGAAACTCTCTGCCGTGTGTTCTCTGTATTTTTATAAAACACACCACCAAGAGTTACTGTGTTAAACACAGCTGTCAAAATCCTGAGCTAAGCTTTCAAAAGCTTCCAGCTGTCAGAAGATTAATGGTCATTTGTATGCCTAGGAACTCACAGATTTTTTTTTTACTTATTTTACTACTTCTTCTTCACTTTACTCCTATCTTTAGGGTTTTACCTTCACAAAGAAAACTGTATGATATTGAATGGGTTATATTTGAATAACAAAGTGCTGAATCCATCATGCCAGGATTTTAAGCTGTTAATTAAACGTGGCTCTAATTCACCAGAGAGTTATTAGGTGCTTTGCTGAAGAGGAACTTAAACTCTTAATATATAAGTCAGTTTACCTAAGGACCTAATTTTTAGCTCATACATGTGTAGAATTCTTCATAGAAGAATTAGATACTTGATACTTTTGTGCTATATTTCAAAATATGCTTCCAAAGCCCATCCATAAAACTGTTCAATGAAAAATGTGCAGATTTTCTGTTGAAAGGAAAGTTTTGGATGTGATGTTAACATGGTATGGTGTCATTTATCCCAATGATGGTCATGATTACATTTTGAGGATGATAACCCAGTATAAAGTCAGTACAAACTTGACAAATTTGAGCTTCAGTTAAATAAAATCTCAAGTAAAGTTTTTGATCCCTTTCTTCCAAGAAAAGAGAACAGTACTGCTTTTTTAAACCAATTAATTACATCAAACCATTAAAGACAGCAGTTTTAGTGCTCCTTACCAGAACTGATGAGATCTTGAGTCATCGTCTGTTTGAGCACCCAGATATCCTGAGGTTGGTACGAGACTCTTTTAATGCACTCGCCAAAACTTTCAGGAGAAAAGTAGTTCTACAGAAACATTTTAATCAGCTGGTGTCTTCTCCATTATGTGCTTCTACACTTCTATTTTAAAACTGAGTGACTCAAGCCATACCTCACTGAATAGCATTCTGCATGAAAAACTTTTATCTCTGCTGCTTCTAACAGTTTTCAGGACAATTTAACTAGGTCTATGCTTCACTGCTCAGGGACCTAATTTTATTGGCATAGCTATCAAACATGTGAATAACTAGCCATAACTACAAGCAAGATCATCTATAAATGTCAGTGGTGAAAGAGACCTGAGAAAAGACTTTAGTAACAAGAGGGAGAAAAGCAGCTGATGATTGTTGAGAACTGTTTTCTCAAGTCAGCTTTGGAAACTGCTCTGTACAGTCAGCCCACTATAGAATGTTATTCATGATTTCTAGTTTGAAATCTCATCAATGATGCTAAAAAGTGGTCTGAAGACATAAAGCTGTGAAGAATACTTACAGATAATAAACCAAGTGTCAGCAGAGAAAACCATACCTGACTGAAACCTCAAACAGAAACAGCAGCTACAGGGAAGTAAAATCTAGTTTAAATGAAATTATAAATTGTATTTTCAGCCCATGGGTATCCTTTGCAGCTTTGAGAAATTATTTTCGTGTTGCATTTTCCTTCCCATTATTTTGTAACATTGTCAAACAAGGAGTTATGTTGCAATGATGCTTCCAGAAAACACTGCTTTGTAAGGCTGCACATCTTGCCCGGCGCTGAGACAGAGATTGTACCTTCTCTGGAGGGCTTCAACATGTAGAACACAGTGAAGTTCCACCTAAACATGGTGACTAGTCTACTGTGCCAGTAATAACTACTCTGAAACCCACCAAAATCAAAGAAAATTTTGCTATTGACTTATTGTGGGAACAAGCCTCAAGTTATATGCATATACTAATGCCCAAAAGAGTATAGGAACCTGTCATAAATACTGTTTCTAAAGCTGATGAATTGATTTGTACCACAACAGTGTGACTGAGAAACAATAAAGATTAAAGAGATTTATCCTTTTAGGACCTGCTACTACATCTGTGAAAGTTAATGTCCTGGCTAGACTAAACTTTTACCCAAGTCTATAGAGCAGTTCTCTTTTTTTTTTTTTTGGCAGCTGCATCAAACAGGTAGAAATGTTGACATTAGTGTATAAGTTTTCACAAACTTCTGCTCCTTTTCCCAAAATTTTATAAAGATTAAAACTCTGATTTATCTGTACATGTGCTTTAAGTGTACATGGTTTGGGATGTAATGTGCAGATATTTATGAATGTGTTTGTCATAAGCCTCACACTTACCCAGCATGTACAACAAATGCCCAAGTCACCATGCAGGCAATGCTCTTTGCATGAAGAGAAATCTAAGTAGGCATGGACATAAGAAGGTAGGAGGTAGAAGCACAGCTGAACATTCATCAGACAGTAGCTACTTAGCCCTAAAGCCCCACCTAAATGAAGACATGGGTTTCAATGTAAAGCTCTGTAATGTTCAAATTTCTAGTAGCCATGTACTAGTGGCCAGTGGCAAAACATGAATATGCAAGAATATCCAAAAAGAAAATGAGTCTAAGAGCATTAATATACAAAAACTCAAAACACTCTTGTGAAAAGTGAGTCAGAATGATGTACAAACTGATCAAACTGTGAAAAATTAAAATCTGACTCAAGAGAGCCCAGATCTACACACCACTCTTGTCTCAGTATCATCACTTCCAAGAAGCCAGTGATGCTTCACTTTCCATATAGGCAGTCTCTCCAGTACCAGCTGTCTTTCACAAGGGAAAAACAGATGCAAAATTGTTCCAGAGCTGAACGTATTTTTCTGAGGGTATTTTCACCCATACTTTTGTTGCTTCACAACTGCAAAAAAATATTCAACATCTGAGATGCAACATGAGCTACAGACTTGGCTGAGTCACCATCAGCTTCCTAATGAGAACTCTGGCACTGAGTATGAACATTGAAACCTCCAGCCATGGCACTATTAAACTGGTGGTGATGAACTGAAGCCTGGGCCATGAGCCTTGACAATTCTGCCAATGCTTGGCAGAAAGAGATCGACTGTGATCTGTAAGCCAGTTTATACAGCAGTCCCATATTCAAGGTATGCCCAGGTCATCAGAGTTATGAGCAGGTATCTGGGTATCCTTGTGCCTCAGCTATCCAGTGGAAGATCTCCTTAACTGTGCATTTTCCTGATACTCCATTGTTTTGGTTTGGAAGTGAGCATCATGCTCTATTCCTACAATAAGCCTTTAAAGGTAAGACCCATATAAAATATATCAAAAACCTGAAGCTTAGAGTAACTTTAATCTCCCAAATCAGGGATGGAAATTTATCTATAGATTTAACAATTACAACTCTGTTTCCAAACATATGGGACAAAAAGGAAAGCAGGATAAATCAAAATTTTCTAGTTTCTTTTCATCCCCTTTTCCACTTGTCACCCCAATATGCTTAGTATCTATAGCAGAAGATGATTCTCCCTAATTTTACATCAGCATCGTTTTAACTTGATTCCATGTTGCTTTGCATCATCAAAGCACCATGTAGACCCTTGTCAGTAAATAATTCTAATAATACTGCCAACTTTATTTTTAAATCCTCAGATTTTAAACCTTATCTTCACTTTAGGGCTCAGTTTAATTCTAAGGTTAGATTGCTCTCTAAGTTGCATTGAGATTCTAACAATGAAAAACCCAGTAAGGTATTCAGACATACTAAGCTTGAGGATGAGAATTATAAGAGAACATCCAACTTCTATAGCAGCCAGAAATGAGTCTAAAGGGGAAAATCCTAACAGAGGCTACTGCGGATACTGAAATTAGAAGAGCACCTTTCCCCAGGATCTCTACCCACACACCTGCAGAGTGGTAGGAACAACCAAAATTTCTGCAAATACACTGATGTCTAATGTGAAAGACCCCTAAGATATGTACTCATATCGGGGATGGTAGCTTGCCCTGATGCCCAGGCTGCACCTGCCCTCTGAGGACTCATCTGGAGGTGAGTGCACTTTCTAAACAGATAAAATTTATAAACTTATAAACATAAGGAGTGGCATAAGGTAATTTTCCCCTCAACGCTATCAACAGCCATAAAGCTATTGGCGTAGGAACAGCGGTGACAGCCGTCAGGCTGCCAAATTCCTTTATGAATGCTATCAACTCTTGCGTCTACTGGTAAAGAGAGTTGTGCTAACTGACAACTCTCGTTTCAGTGAACTGCCTCCGGTGCGATCGCTCTCCGTCCTTCCCCGCTCGCTCCCCGTCTCCTCCTCCCCCGGCGGGGCACGGCGGGCGCTCCGCGGGCAGGGCGGG
>NW_008661144.1:0-258 GCF_000695815.1 Acanthisitta chloris
GATAAGGCTTTGGGGGGTCTAACAGGGGTTTGGGGGATCCAGGAAGGGTTTAGGGGGGTTAATAAGGGTTTGGGGGGATCCAGGAGAGGTTTGATAAGGCTTTGGGGGGTCCAGGAGGTTTTAGGGGTTCTAACAAGGGTTTGGAGGAAGGTTCAGAAGGAGTTTGGGGGTCCAGGAGGGATCTGAAGGCTCCAGGAGGGATTTGAAGGCTCCAGGAGGTGTTTGAGGGGATCTAACAAGGGTTTGGAGGAAGGTTCA
>NW_008661145.1:0-446 GCF_000695815.1 Acanthisitta chloris
TTTTCCCACATTCCACACAGCTTTAAGGGAAGACACCAAGCACAGTGTTCCCTCAGCATCCTGTCGCTCGGTTTCGCTGCTTTCTCTGCACCCAGGATGCACTAAAGGCATTTTGGCAGCATTAAAAGAAGGACTGCCTAGATTTCGCTAACAGCTGGGCCTTGGGAAGAAGGTGGGAATTGGCCCTCACATCCCACCTGGGTGCGTGTGGCTCCCAGGTGACAGCCCAGAATTGAGGCTTTGGGGGAGCAGTGGAAGAAGAGCAAGCCAAGCTCCTGCTTTAGCACCTCCTTCATTAAAGCTCTGCCAGTCCTGGCATCACAGGCTGGAGGGCCATGATGCTCTTGTGGCTCAGGGGTACACAGCTGCTGGTGGTTCCTGCCAGGCCCCCATTTCTTGCCCCACAAGATGGAGGGTCACAATTTTCCACAAACCCACCCCGTTCA
>NW_008661146.1:0-231 GCF_000695815.1 Acanthisitta chloris
TCACAGGGAGGAATTCCTGCCTAATATTCCATCTACCCTGCCCTCTGCAGTGGGAAGCTATTCCCCGTGTCCTGTCGCTATGCTCCCTGATAAAATCCCACCCCATTACTGGGGGTGCCACTCGGAGGTCTCCCCAGAGCTGTGCAGGAGCTCTGGGTGGTGAGGCAGGAGCCAGTCCCGGGATGGGGGCAGAGATGCTCACGGTTAGTGGCTGGGGGGGGGGGGGCCGGG
>NW_008661146.1:626-1401 GCF_000695815.1 Acanthisitta chloris
GCAGATTTCAATCTCTTTATTAAGAAAAAGGCATATAACAATGACTGCTAAAGTACAGCTCCATACTCTAGTCTCTGGGTGTTAGCACACTTCGAAAAGCACTTGGTTAAAAAGCAAAGTCAACGTGAACATCATCCTGGCAAATAATGGTGACACGGAGCAAAATGAACATTCAGATAAAGCCGAGCAGTGTCAAACCTTTGGCATCTGTCCCTCCCCAGCACGAGGCACAGGCGTTTATTGTTCTCACTGAGCTTCACAAACTCGGCCAAGGACAACATTTTTGCTCCAGTGAAACCACTCTGCTCTGGGGCCAGGGGAGCTGGGAGCAGGGGTGCTGCCCTCCTCTTCCCTCCTCCCGAGCCCTCCCCGGGCTCCAGCACAGCTCCGGCCGCGCAGAGGTGACGTTCCCACCCGGGGGACCCTCGGCACAGGCGACCTGGAAACCAGACAGTGCTCGTGGTCCTGGGCCGAGGGCTGGGCCCCTGGGCAGAGTGGCTGCTCCTTCACACATGCAAAGCTTTGGGGGATTCCCGTGGCCGATGGTCTAACTCCTGTGGCAATTGCAATGACAGGAAAGAGGAGCTTTCTTTGGAAGCAGCAAGATCAGTGAAATCTATGGAGAAGAGCCAGGAGGCATCACCACACCCCGGGAGGTCCAGGCACCGCTCGCTCGGGTGTGGGTTGGGTGCACCTCTGCACACAGGCAGCTTTGGCCCTGTTCCTGCCCGGAGGTGGAAGGGGAGGGAGGGTGGGACGAGGGGGTCGCGGGGGG
>NW_008661146.1:1411-3094 GCF_000695815.1 Acanthisitta chloris
TCCGGGGCAGGAAGGGGCCCTGGGAGCCGAGGGCAGCTCTGGCAGCGAGGGGACTTTGATCCTTGTGCTTTTACTCCTCCGCGGCCACTGTGCTCATCGATCCCAGCTCCTCCTGCTCACCCAGCCCGGCACGCTGGCACTGCTGATCGTATCCGCAGCATGAGGCCCCCCACGGGCACGAGGGAGCCCTCTCCCCTCCCGCTGCGTTCCGTGCAGGACTTGGCAGCCAGGCGCCTACAGCGCAGGAGGGTGACAAGAACAGGCGTGCAGCGAGTCTGGCTTGTCGGGGCCGCTGGCATGCGAGGGCTGCTGTTCCAGGAAAAAGGCAGGATGGTGTGGCTTCACTGGGGCAGCAGGAGCCAGTTCACAAGGATGCCAAAAGGTTCACCTAAGCCCCAAAAATGAAGGTGCCTTGTGCTGTGTGGAGAGCTTGGTGAGAGCTGGTCAGCACCACAGTGATGCTGCTCCTCTGCCTCCTGAGAGCTTGTTTTGGGGAACTTGTGCATGGAGATGGACTATGCAGAGCAGAGCAACCCCTGCACGGCGCTGGCTCCAGCGC
Organism: Acanthisitta chloris; assembly: GCF_000695815.1. NCBI lineage: Eukaryota > Metazoa > Chordata > Aves > Passeriformes > Acanthisittidae > Acanthisitta > Acanthisitta chloris. The sequence continues at coordinate 1,971 of NW_008661146.1, forward strand.
TCCAGGCAGGATGTTCCTTGCTGTGTTGCTGCCAGCATTCCTGGGCACCCAGTAGAGACCACCCCTGAGCCTGTCAGCTGGGCCCCGACCTGGCTTCGCCTGCAGTAAGGCAGTTCACAGAAATCCTTGGGCTCTACCTGTGGCAAAGCTTCCCCGAGGCAGCAGGACCTGCCCCAGTGTGGACGAGCTCCGCAGAGCCGTGAGCAGCGGGAAGGTCGGGAGGCTAGCGGAGATGGGAAGGACACAGCCGGGAGCATTTACATTAGCCCCAGCAAACACATTCAGAAAATATGGCTTTTTAGTTAACAGGGTCAAGAGGGAGAACTTCCTGACCGATCTGCCTGGGGTTAAAATAAGCCCAGGGGCACATTCACGCCATCACCAGGACCTGCTCCACCGCAACAAGCGCAGCAGGCGCATCTCCCCCATCCACCGCTTGCCCCACGCGTGCTGCAAGGTGCATTTGAGACATCACTTCCTCAGACAGCATTAGGAAAAACAATAATAAGGAAAACAGATTAGCCAACCCAACACATCAAATCCGTGAGGCTCTGCAGAGCCGCAGAGCGAGAGGGGGTGCAGAGGAGCGCGGCCTGGCTGCGAGTCCATACGCAGACAGCTCTCAGCACGTGGTGGTTTACACACACGAGACGTTGTTTAACAGCCAAGCATTATTGCTATGCTTCCATTTCCAGTCTAATCATTAAGCTTTGCCAGTCAACATCAAACACTGCCCGTTCATACAGAGCACCTAGGTGTCGGCAGTTGCACTCCTGCTCTCAGGTGAGTGCCCTTTGGACTCCAGAGGAGTTCAGAACACGGATTAGATTCACCTACAGGTCCCTGTTCCACCTTCCAGGCTAAGGGCTCAGTACAGCGCGAAAGGGGGTTCTGTGAGAGCCCTGCCCGGGGAGGGCAGGGCAGGCTCTGCCTGGGCTCTGGCGGCTCCTGCAGCCTTCCAAGTGAAAAATAGGAACGCTTTTATCTTGGTCCTTTTTTTTTTTTATCATTTTGATCTCTTTGATCATTTTATATAAATAAAAAGATTAAAATAATTTATATCAACATAATTTCTATTACAATCATACAGTGTTTTCCCTTCAAAACAAGTGCATGTGTATATA
>NW_008661147.1:0-30063 GCF_000695815.1 Acanthisitta chloris
GAGAAGCTGCAGTGGCACTGGAGGGGATGTCCCAGGCAGTGCCACAGGCACTCATGTTGGTGGGGACAAGAGGAGCCTCCTGTGCTGGTCACAGCAAGACCTTCCCACCAAGACAACTACCAAGGAGCATTTCTCCTCCTGAGGAATGCTGCTAGGTGTGTGCTCAGCAGCACAAAGTCTACAGGGAGAGGGTATCTGCAACACTCTTGGCTGCCCAGAGCTGGATGAGCTGCCACATATGGTGGAGGAGCCCAGGCAGGAGAGCTCTGGGTGATTTCTGTGAGCTGTGCCTGATTTCTGACAGTCCAGTTCAGAGCCTCTGGATAAATGTTTTCATTCTCTTTTCACCTCAACAAATAATGCTGTTTTCTGTGCAGAGGAGTTCTGGTTTCTTTCCTGTTGTTTAGCCATTTTTTCCCAAGGTTTTAGTAACATAGAATCACAGGATGGTTTGGGTTGGAAGGACCTTAAAGCTCAAGCCATTCCACCCCCACCATGGGCAGAGACACTTTCCACCACCACAGGTTGCTCCAAGCTCCATCCAACCTGGCCTGGAACACTCCCAGGGATGGAGCAGCCACAGCTTCTCTGGGCAACCTGTGCCAGAGCCTCAGCATCTCACAGGGAGAAATTCCTTCTCAATATCTAGTGTAAATTTCTCCCTTCCAGTCTGAACTCATCACTCCATGTCCTATCACTGCAGTTCCTGATGTGACAGGACAAGGACTGATGGGTTCAGACCTCCCTCAAGGGAGTGTTTTACATCTGGAATTTGGAAATCTTCTGCAAATTTTTTACAAGAAAGTGCCCAATTTCCCCTGAGACCAATAATTTCTTCCAGTTAATCAAGAGGAAGAAAAGAAAAAGGAAGAATAACATGGAAACACAATGTCAAATGTGTTTTAAGGCTCCATTTCTACACAAAACATTGCAAATGTTTCAAAGGAAGTTTTTTGTTTGTCTTCAGAGCCTGCAAAGCAGGAAAGTAACACACAACATAAACACAACATGCAATTAACAGTGTCACATTTCTCATGAAACTAGTTTTATTCCAAAAGTTTGAGTCACTCCTCCTTCAAAGCTATTTCTAATTATTCTATTTCAGAATAAAATGAATCCTAAAGCTTCAGCTGCTTGGGCAACTTTCACTAGTACATCACACAGGTGTTTGGTCACATTGTCATGTGTGGCTAGAAATGAACTGGCACTGGGAGCAGCACTTGACACTAATTCAGCAGGGAAAATCCTTCCCAGCACACAGAGCTGGTACTCGACCCCAGAGCTGATGCTGTGAGATTGTGCAGGTAATTGAAAAATGGAACTGTTATTCTGTTTGCCTTTGGCTGCCTCTGGGGTCACTAAATAACATTCCAGGCTTTCACACACTAACTCACCAAATTCTTCTGATTTGGGCAAAGCCAAAAGGGGTTAGGGACTGCTGAGGTCCTGCCTTGCTACCTGTGGTGTGTTAATAAGCTTCTAGTGATTGACTTTGCCCTGGGCCTGCACTGCAGAACATCCACTTAGACAGAAGCTTTGTTTTTGTCCCTAAAAACCACTCTGAGTATGACTTTTCCTCCCACTGCTAGTTGCAGCAGTGGGGCATTCACAGCCTGCTGATGCTGGACTCTTATCATGGAATAGGAATTCCTTAGATCTGATGTTGTACAAGGAATACACCACTGGGTATAGGTTCTTCCAGGTGGATGGGGATGTAGATGGAGAAATGAAGAGGCTCCACACTAGTTTCATGGAAAAACACAGCACTAGACAGGTATGTGCAGGCTCCAAACATGTGCAATGGTATGGCTAGAAAAAGAAGTAGAATCATAGCATATCCTGAGCTGGGAGTGACCCACAAGGATCATCAAAGTCCAACTCCTGCCCCTGCACAGGATAACCCCAAGAACCTCACCAAGTGCCTGAGAGCATTGGCCAAGGACTCCTTAAACTGTCAGGCTTTCTCACCTGAGAGAGCACAGGTAGCTCTTCATTCCAGATAATCTCCTGTGTTAAAACTAAGAGATTTAGAGATGTCACATAGCATGGACAGTTGGATGTTTCCCACCTGTCCACAAGGTTTTCACCCAACAGAACTGGCCCCTGGCCACACAGCTGCTCCTGGAATGGGATGTCACTCCTTCCCCTCGCTAGACATTCTCCCTCTCTCCCATCCACTCCCATATACATCTGATCAGAAAGACCTCGTTTTCCTAAAAAGCTGTGCTGAAAGTTTTGGGAAGCAGAGAGAGTATTTCCCTCGTGCCATGCTGCATTGCTCCCCTGGGGAACATTAAACAGGCACATGCACCACTAGGGCTGCAGGAGGGATGTTCTCCTGGGCTCTGTTGCTCCACATCTGCCTTTTGAATCATCTGTCATCAAGCAGGAATATTTGTTAATTATTCAGCCTTAGTAATTCCAAGTTGTTAATAATGGAAGAAGTGGATATAGCTGTAAATTCAAATCAACGGTTTGCATAACATCTTTTATCAAAGCTGAGTGCTCTGGCTTCCAAGCTTTGCTTCCCTGTTTAATAAAGTAGAGATTGATGGGTTTGCTATTATGAGGAAATGAGATTCAGGCAAAATGATTGCTGGTTAGCAGGAATATAGAAATCACTTAAGGAAAAAGGTGAAATACTGATGTGCAATGAATGCCTAAACCCCACATATGGACGTATTTAAAAGGCTCTTCTGCATAGTCATTAATGGCAGGGGGAAAAACAGGATAATTATTTTTTCAAGCTCAATTTCCACTTTCCTGTAAACACACCAACTTTTCTAAATGACCCCAAGTGCTTTTGCATATTTAATGCAGCAATTAAACTGCACAGATCAGTCATGTCAGTACCACCACACACACTGCTCTGGGTCTCATGGCACATCACCCCCTGACCCTGATCCCACAGAGGGAAACGTCACTGAGACTCAGCTCAGTGCTGAGAGCACCTCAGGCACTGCACACACACTCCTGGGGGAGGAGGGTTGGATAAATAAGGTGGTGAGACACTGTCCCAGGTTGCCCAGGGAGGCTGTGGCTGCCCCAACCCTGGCAGTGTTCACAGCCAGGTTGGATGAGCCTTGAGCAACCTGCTCTGGTAGGAGGTGTCCCTGCCCAGGGCAGGGGTTGGGGCTGGATGATCTCTAAGCTCCATTCCAACCCTTCACACTCTATGAATCTGTGAATAAGGCTTAGCTTTTGGGAGCAGGAGTGCAGCTCACAGAAAGGTGTTGGGATGACTCTGCTGCCAGGGACTGAAACAAGCACTTCCTAACCAGGTGGACAATCCTCACTGAAGCAGATGAAAAGCTGAGAGCAGTGGTAGCCTAGGAAAGATCTTTCTTCTTGCTTTAACAGTGCTCTCAGTGTGTGAGGAATCCACAGAAGAGTTGGTTCACTTTGTTTTCAACCAAGCCATGGCTTTTCCCTCCAGGAAAATGGATGGGAAAATGACTCCAGCTGACATGATACTTCATGGAAGTCTTTAACTGCAAACAAGCTGTCATTTGCCTCTCCTCCTTTCTACTCCCCTGGTTATTCCTAGGCATAAAATCAGAGTCTGAGTCTTAAACACTTAGCAATCCAGAGAAGTTATTTCATGAGTAAACCTGACAATGTGTGTCTCAGCACAGAAACATGACAATAGGGAAGATATTATTTGATCTGTGGCTTCCCAGCTGTTACCATATCCTTTTCTCCTGACACCTGAAAATATTAGTCATAACTCAGCATTAATCCAGGAGCACATCATCCCCTGAATGCCTTGAAATGCTGCTTTACCCCAGACCATGCACGTGGCAGGACAACTCCTCACAGAGTCCAGTCAATTCTGTACTTCACCTCTGGTTTAGAAGCAGATTGAAACGAGTTAAAGTATTGACAAGGCAGAAGTAAACAGCATTTCACCTATCACAGATGTATATAAAATAACTCACTTGAATTTAAAGAAGTGATTGTTACAACATCTCTGCTGTGCTTTGGAGTGGTCTCAATCCTTAGCTATGCCTAAGTCAGAGATTTAACTCCTGTGATTAGTTTATTTCCGTGGTTTGGGGGTTTATTTAAGCAAATAAATGGTTGTGGGGAGGCAGGAGGGAAAGGATGAGATTTTCTCCTTTTATGCTGGTTTGAAATCCAAATGCTGATAACATCTCCACCCTGCACCTCCGCTCTCTGCTGCAGGCTGAGAGCTCCAGAGCTCCAGAGAATGAAGTGTTTTAAGCAGCTGATAACACTGATTAAAACCAATTGTCAGGATGAAGCAAAGAAGACAGGCTATTTAAATGTTTCGAAATTGCAGTGTGTGGGCTGCACAGTCAATCAGTGCTGGGAGTGCTCTCCTGGTTGGGAGCAGGGACGTGCTGGAGCTGCCAGACACTGGGGGAGACATGGGGAGCAGTGTGGTGGCTCCAGCTCTGCAGGCACCTCAGGCTTGGAATCATGGAATGTCCTGAGCTGGAAGGGATTCATAAGAATCACCAGAGTCCAACTCCTGTTCAGGACACCCCAACAATGCACCCTGTGCTGGGAGCATTGGCCAAACAGTCCTGGAGCTCTGTCAGCCTTGGAGCTGTGCCCACTGCCCTGGGAGCTGTTCAGTGCCCAAACACCTCTGGGAGAAGAACCTTTGCCCAAAATCCAACCTAACCCTCCCCTGACACAGCTCCAGCTGTTCCCTGGGTCCTGTCACTGTCCTAGAGGGCAGAAATGGTGCTGACCCTGCACTGCCCCTTGGAAGGAGCTGCAGACCCCTGAGGTCTTCCCTCAGTCTCCTCTTCTCCAGCTGAACAAGCCAAAGCCTCTCAGACCCTCCTCATATGGCCCCTCTAGACCCTTCATCATCTTCATGTCCCTCCTTTAGATGCTCTCTAACAGCCTTAGATCTCCTCTATATTGTGGCACCCCAAACTGCCCCCAGGACTCGAGGTGAGGCTGCAGCAGAGCAGAACAGAGCCCAGAGCTGGGCTGACAGGCAGGGCATGAAAGGCTCCAACTAACAAACCCAGAAATAAAGAGCTTTTTGCAGCTCCATGCACTCTCCTTAGCTGAGAGCAGCAGAGGTTCTTGCCTTTGCCTGGTGGAAATTGGACCTGGGGCTGAAAACTGATCCTGGACCATGTGATGCTTTATCATGATTTTCAGACAGATGAAGGTCTGAGACCAAGAGAGTGACAGGGCAGTTTGCACAGGTATGTGGGAAAGGAGGTAGGAAATAAACTCAGCCCTGGGGAGCCTCTGGGCACTGCCTAAACCTTTGGCCTCTCTTCTCTCAGGGAAGTGGGACAGTCCAGCACACACATCCATCTCTACTTTTCCAGGCAGCAGATCAAGAGTTACATAACTCACACCCACATATGAACAGATATCTCTGCAGGGCTGCTCTATGTAGGTACAATCCTCAACACCCATTAGACTGTCACCTAAAATATGTGCTAAAATTAACTTCAGAAATTAGCAGTGAGGGTGATGAGACACTGGCACAGGTTGCCCAGGGAGGCTGTGGCTGCCCCAACCCTGGCAGTGTTCACAGTCAGGCTGGATGAGCCTTGAGCAACCTGCTCTGGTGGGAGGTGTCCCTGCCCAGGGCAGGGGTTGGGCCTGGATGACCTCTCAGCTCCTTTCCAACTCCTTAATTTCTGAATCTGTGTAATTTGGTTATTGTCAAAAGAATTTTACCTTGCAGAGACAGAGGCCACATCACCATTACACACATAACTGTCTTTCAGCAGTTCAGAAACAGGTAGTAACTTGATGCAGACCCATGGCATAATCCTTCTGGCATAGGAGTAGAGAAATCAAGGTTTAGGCTCATGCTAAACACCGAGTGCCCAGACTTCTCACATAAATCTGTGTGACATTTCCTGCAACAACAGGGCTGCACTGAGTCTGGTCTCAGAGCCCACAACTCAAGGCTGAGCTGCTGCTCCTGGCCTAAAAGCACTTGTTGCCCTGTGTTTTAACTTTTCCTGTAAAAAAAGTCCTGCCCTATGCCCCCAGATTTGTTTCCACAAGGAGAACTTCATCAAAACACCATAATGGCAGTTCTTTATCAGCATTCTCATACTGAATTCTCATTTTCTAGCCAAGGAAAACCTTTGTTCTCATCTTTGCCAAAAGCCTGGAAGTTACAAGATTTTCCAATCACTAAGCATGAAGGTTCTGCTCTGCTTTCCCAAGTGATATTTGCAGTCAGGGAAATGCTGTTCAATGAGAGGCATTCAGTGAGGGCAGGTGGAAGGGTCCTGGCACCAGGCTGTTTATGAAAGTATCCAAGATGTGCACTTCTCCCACTGCTTGTTTACACCTTGGGCAATAAAAGGCAAACACAGCTACTGGCTGCCTAACTTCTAATATTTCCTGGAGAGTTTCCCAGTTTCAAGACTCTAGAGGAATGAGAGAGTTTCTTGCTCTTCCCCTGCTAATGGAAGACTTGGCACAGAAGAGAAAGTTCATCGATATCTGGAATGTATTTCACTGGAGACATCTCCCAGACACCCCACAGGAAACCAGTTCCCAGCTCATCCATGGTCAGACAACACCAGGAGGTACTTTCACTCCTTTTCTGGAGACAGCACAGAACTGTATGTCCCAAGGAGTTCTGGGGGTTTGTGGTGGGGTGCATTGGTTCACCTCCCATGGTGTTTGCCCCTTGGCTGAGTGACTGCCCTGTGTCCCCAGGGAATGCTGTGCCTCCTCACCCCTTCTCCAGTGGGACACTTTCTGAACTGCCCAACCAGGTCACTGTGCCATGACACAAAACACATCAGTCAAGCAGGACGAAAGTCATCTTTGAGATGAGTTCCAGCTCTGCTACCTCAATTTGAGCTTTACCATAAAGACTGGAAGTTTGGTGAAGCTCATTCCAGAGGTGACAGCCAGAAACCTTCCACCCCTGAGTATGTGCTTGGCTGCTCATTTGGTATGACCCTCATTCCTGGGCTTAGGCTCCAGATCAGTGCCCTTTCTAAGCAAGGACATGGCAAGTCCTTGATTCAAGAACAGAGCACTTAAATGTCTTGCTTTATTTAAACCTCCTTCTGCATCCCCAGCAAAGTGCATGTTCTGAATATCCTGCACAAAAGCCTCATCACATTTCTCCCTTCAAATAAACAAGAGAGGAGGTCAACCTGAGCGAGCAGCAGGACAAGGGAAAGCAAACAGTTGGGGCTGCTTTGAGGATGATAAGGGCAGGCACTGAGCTGAGATGGAACCCAGATCCCACCCACGAGTCACTACCAGCACATTTCTCTCAGGCCAGAGGCTCTGGAAGTGTTTGTTCACTGTGTTTAGCTTCTGGCTAATGAGTGCAAGAGCTTCCAGGAGAAATGTCTCACTGTGCTCAGCTGCAGGAGCCCTTAAAGATTCCTAGAAACAGACATTCCTGGAGACAAGAGAAGTGAAGGGAGAGATGTTCTTCTTCACAGAGGAATGAAATGACCTTGGTGGCATCAGGTATGGACTCTCCACTGACAAGTTCTGTGGCCTTCAAGTCTGATCCACCCCTGGGAAACTGCTGCTGCCTCTCCCAGCAGTCTCAGCATAGATTCTAAGAGTGTTTCTGTTTGATAACTGATCACTTGCAAATAAATTCCAGCCTGATGTGCTGAGTGTCACAGGTCTATGATTTTCCCTGCCATTGACTGAAAGGGCTTGTTCTGCAGCTCCACACACTATGCCATCTGAGGAGATGTGCTCACTGTTCCACTTGGAGTAGGTGACAGCTCCCCCCAGCACTCAGCACCATCGAGTTCTCCAGACAAGGTGTCTCACCAGGACCTCAGGACTATCTGTCTCCACTTCTCCTAAAGCAACTCAAGGAGTTTCAGCTCACTGAGAGGAGAGCAGAGTCATTAGATTTTCACCTATTGGTTCTGAGCCATAACATCATGTCTGTCCTAGAGAAATCCCATTTCTGTCACTGTGACTCAGTGTGCCCTATCAACCCTCACACAGCCTCTCTGGTCCCACATCTCCTGCACAGCTCCAGCTTTGCTGCTGTCCTGACCCTCAAGACACCCTAATACCCCATCCCAACTTCCTTCCTCACCACCTCTGAGCATGGCTGGGCCAAGGATTCCTAAACATGGAGACAAACTGAACTTTGCCAGCCTAATGCTGAGGCTCAGCCCTCAAAAGTCCAGGAGCATGTCCTGGAAAGCCCCTGGCACCTTTCCCTTCGAGGCAACAGGGTCCAGCCCATCTTCCTGCTCAGGGCAATCTGCTGCTTTTTAGGACAGCTGCCAAGCCCTAGAGCAGAGTCTGCTCCAGGATGTGCCAGTCTTTAGGATGGTTTTAACAGCCTTCCACAGCCTTTTCCAGATCTTTACTAGCTGCCACACTGATGCTAAAGAAACGATGTGATGAAAGACACCTAAAAGATCCTTTATATGGCTCAGCTCTTTGCTCAAGGCATTTTCATCTGTGCAGATTCTTCAGGGCACACTAATGGAAGAGTCCTCTCTGGTGCCTGGGCAGCTAAAGCTGAGGCAGCCCAGGAGCTGGGAATGCTGTTGCCATGCAGCACGTGGAGAACTGGGATGAATGAATGAACTCTGAGTGCTGGAGCTCAAAGAGGGAACATTGCACAAGAATGGCCAACCATGTCATTCAGAACTGGTGTAGATATGAGTCACCTGTGCTCCAACAATGCAGAGGAGTCAGATTTAGCTGCTGTGAGATAAGGAGGGACAACAAGGGAAAGCTTTACTTCCTTCCTGGCAATGCTCTGTAATGAGACAATCAAAGTCCTACCAAAGGTCTAGGAAGGCTTTAATAGCCTTTCTCAAGGCCATTGCTCACTCCCTGTGCACACCACGATTGCAACCCACACTGCCCCAAAGGAGCAGAGTTTGCCTGGTCTAACCAATTTGAGGGTTTGAGTTTTCATCCCAAACCACTTGACAGTATCTCATTAACCTACTGCCTGTAATAAATGTGCCCAATACCAATTACCAAGTCACACAAAATTGAAAAATTCGATCAAATCTAAATAGGAAATACTTGCAGGGTCATTTATTTCTCTACTCTGGAATCAGAGAAAATGAGGTCTGCCATGGCCTCGTCTGTGATAAATACATGTTCCAAAGTGAACTGTCAAAAACTTCATAGAATTATAGAATCATCAGGGCTGGAGGAGACCTCTAAGATCATCAAGCCCAACCATTAACCTGTCACTGCGGGAAAACCTAAACCAGATCCTCCAGTGTCAGATCCAGACACCTCAACCGCCTCCAGGGATGGTGACTCCACCACCTCTCTGAGCAATATTCCAGTGCCTGAACACCCCAACAGTGACACAATTTCTCTAACCTCACACTGCAGCCACTGGGAAATTCCTAACATCTCCTACTGCAAGGAGATCCTTGACTTGGCTCTGCCACATCTGACTCTTGTGCAAACCCCAGGGTGATAACATACCCTCAGAGAAGCTTCAGGAACCCCCAAACCAGGCACTGCTGCCTGAGCAGAGACTTTCATCTCCAGACACACAGAAAAGTCCATCCTGCAGCTCTGCAATGCCACCCAAAGGCTCTGCCCCCTGCAGCTCAACAGCTCTATGAGACACAGCACAGAGGTTTCTCCTACCTCACATTAACATCAAGTTCTTCCATCACAGGCAACAGGCATAGGTAGCTGGGAGTTCAATGTCCATAGAAGAGACCTCATCCTGCAGCAGAGAGAGTTGGAAAGGACAGGTATGAGTTACAGGTTCTCTCACAGATCACATTTACCCCAGTGAAGACACCCAAGTGTGACACAATCCAGGATGTCATTGGCCTTTGTGGTCACCTGGGCTCATCTTCAGCTGCTGTCACCAGCACCCCCAGGTCCTTTTCCACCAGGAAAGGAGTTTTCTAGCTCTTCCCCCAGCCTGGAGCACTGCAGGAGGTTGTTGTGACTATTCACAATTACAGGCACACGTGTGAACCCATTGGACCTAAGACTTTCCCAGTAACATCCAAACTTTCAAAGCTACACAAAGCAGTTTAACTAGAAGCAGATGAAGGAGTTTGCAAAGCCCAGCTGGGAAAACACAAGCAAGAAGCCTTGGTAAATGAGTTTCTGTTTTTACACAAAACTACAACATTGACTTACCACTAAATTAAAACAGGTTTCCTGTGCCACTCTATTGTACAACCCCATGAATACTTAATAGCAGCTCTGTAATTACAAAGAGCTAAACGATTTGCAGCTCAAGTTAAAATAAATGTACTTACTTCCAGGAACACTAAGTGATGTAAATATTAATGGGGTTTTTTAACTCTATCAAAATTCCATCATGACTCCAAGGAAATGAATGCACCATCTTAATAAGGAGCTTGTGCTCTTGCTGCTATTAATCCAGTGGGGCTAAGAAAAAAAAAAAAGGGTGAGTTTCTGAGCACTTCAGGTTGTGGATTGCCCCTCGTGCTGTGTCTCTAGGGAGCTAAGGATAATTCCACCACCACAGCACTCTTAATATCAACTCAGATGCAAATAATGTCGTTGTGGGTTCTTGGCTTCAAAGAGAAGCTGTAATGACACTGCCTCAGCCTTCCCAGATCCTGTGTCAGGTTTGCAATGCAAATGAACACCCACAACCCAGGCCTGGCTCAGTGTTTGCCACGAGGAGCAATTCATGAGGTATAGACTACACAGAGTTTTGCAAGCAAAACTTAATCAGGTCTAAAGGCTATTTTTCTCAGAGGTGGAGGGGTACGAAAGGGAAAACCCAACAAGGAGATGGATAAACTGATATATCTACTCAGTGACTTTAAGGCATTAGCAAAGAACTCACTTGGCAGAGACCTTAAGGAGTTAGCTGGTGGCCAATAGGTAACTTTCTCTCTTAAGGGACCACAAACTCCCCATCTCTGTGTATTGGCCTTGTAGAGATGCAGATGTCCCACCAGATGACAGCACTGGCCACACCAGCCTTGCAAGACATCTCCCTTGCAAGGCACCAATTAACTGAGACACTGACACATTCTTCATCCAATTTATTTCCATCCCACTCAACTCCCATCAAGTTCCACTTTCTGTCACTGCTGTGCTGATGACAAGAGAAGAGTTGAGTCATTCTGAAAGCCTCACACCCCCATTTCCTGCAGTGCTGGATTGTGCTGCTTCACCACTTGTGAGACCCTAAATGAAGCCACATCCAAGGTGGACTGAGCACTCTGGAAAGCACATTTCACCTTACCTACAGACAGATATCACACTGTCCCTTCTGCTCTGTGACAGATGCACTCAAACTCTTAACCAAACCAGCAGCAGGTTGGGCCAAGCTCCAAAGGAGGCAAAGGCCTGAGCAGGAGATTGGCCAAGAACTCCTCCAGGAAACCCACAAAGAGGAATAGTGACATATGAGCATATGTCAGAGACTATTGATGCATATGAGCTTGGAACACCAATCGTGCAATTAACACATGAATAGAGGGTGGATTTCCAAGACTCATTTATCAGGGAACAAAGAAAATTGTGGGAACACAGAGTCTCATGCCTACCTTTGCCATTGTGTGCAACTTGACTGCCAGCCAAGCACTTTATTCCTTAAATATGACATCTTAAGGTCTCTGCTTTGAGGGGTGCCCTGGAGAGGTGTCCCAGCTCCAGGGGAGCTCATGATTTACACAGAGACCAGAGACACAAAGGGGTAGGGGAGACCCTCCCATTGAGCTCTGAGGTTCAGAGTGACCTCCTTGCTCTCTAAACTTCTGATGGAGCTTAGGTGCAGCTGGGTCCAATCTTAGTCTCAGCTAAGTCCAGCTTCAAATGGAAACCACAGAATAAATGTCTTTCTGCTGAAGGGTTATTTTTCTGAACAGATCTTTAAGAGACAGTCTCTGGCTTGACAGCCCAAACCACAGGCAGAGGTTAAGGGGCTGGTGTTCCCAAGGGCTGCAGGAGGCTCAGGTGGCACATGGGTCCCAGTGACAGCACCTCGTGCTGCTCACAGTGCACATGGGCTGCTCTCCATGCCAGCCTGACCTGCACAGCTCTCAGCTGCAACCTCTGTGCCATTCAGCCCTGCACCAAGGGATTCTGCACTGCCAGATGTTAAAGTTTAACCTCCACCCGTGGGCACCAAAGCAATACTAACAGACAGCACAATCTCAGGGCTGTTCCCTTGCAAAGGGCATGAGGAACAACTCTGCCTAACCTGTTCTCTTGGATCAAACCCTTCCAGCAGCAAAGTTTCTCTGGATTGCTCAAGGGTGACTTTGTTCCAAGGCAGAGACATCTGTAGCAGATCCTTAGCTGTGTTTGTGTGAGGTCTGAGAAGAGAAAGCAGCTATAAAACCCAAGGGGTTATTTGCTATGACAGTGTATTATGGAATTTCACAGCTCACTGCTCTCACCTTTAGCAATTACTGTCAGCATTCCAAGCCTTCAACAGCACTATCAAAGCTCAGCGTAGGAAGCCAAGAGAAACATCCCACAAGAGACCCTGGGTCTTTAACAGACCAAAACACAGCAAGAGATACCAACTAACAACTGAAGGCAGGAAGGATGGTTGAGTTCAGGGAGTGGAGCTAGTTCTCTGTCACCACAAGGGACTAGAAACTGTACCTGTGTTTGATAGGGATTGGTGCAGGGTTATCGTGTTCCCTCCTTGCTCACATGCCATAAAACTTTCCCAGAACTCAATGGAAATTTTCCCTTCCTAGAAAACACACTGTGCAGCTACTCTTTGATCTCACACCAGCACCAGGGTAGGAAAAAGGCAGAGGATGGAAACTACTGCCCCAGAGAGGTCCCAGCTGAGCTTTCTGTGCCTGCAGTCAAACAAATGCTCTTTGTTGACACAGAAATGTGGACTATAAATGCTAATAAATATGGAAATCTTTCACCTTTGTCATGCTGTGGTGGTAGAGACAGTAACCCACAGCTCTCAGGAGGAGGTGTGGGATGCTCAGCACCATCCCTAACTCAGCTCTGCTCTGCAGGTGGCTGCACATACCCTGTGACCTGGTGCTTGCTGCAATGTTTGACCCAGGGTCCTTGCTCTGACCAAGTCTCCAATAAATCACTAGCCAGCACAGTGTCCTCCTGGAAATAAACCACAGGGACAAGTGGTGTCCTGGTGCTCATACCTCAACAGGACCATCACAGGCAGCAATGGGCAGTGACTGTGGCACTCAGAGAATCATTCAGGTTGGAAAAGACCTCCAAGATCACCAAGTCCAACCTTTGACCTATCACAACTTTGCCAGCTAGACCAGAGCACTGAATGGCAAAACCCTCTGGTTTCAGCAGCCTCAGGCTCTTGTTTAAAGAGTTGCTCTGCTCCAAGCAAGCAGACAATGAACCATGGAAGATGCACATTACCATAGACATTCACCTTACCACAGAGTCACTCTGCTGTGCTCTGAGCTCTGCTCATGAGCATGGACCAGCAGCTCCCACCTTGGGACAGCCAAAGGAAAGAGCAGGGAAAGGAATCATCTCCCTCCTGGGCAGAGTGCTGAAACATCCCAGGGAGAGCCTGGAGTCACTCCACGTGTCAGCATGTGAATTCCTTGCTTTGCCAGCTGTGCAGAGGAGCCTTTTTCACCCATTTCTGTCCCTCATTTGGGTTCTTGTCCTGCCTGCAAACCCACTGGGACAGCACTGCACCACCCAGGCCCAGGAGGGAATGTGAGGCAAAGTGGGTGAGTGAGCCAGGGAAGATTCCTCACTGCAGAGAGGCACAGCAGGCACCAGGATCCATCTGCAGCACGACAGGACTCGAGCAGGACCCACCTACTGCACCACCTTCATCTCCTGCCCTGGTTCCTAGGCAGGTCATGCTGTGGTGAACACGTTCCACTCCCCACCTGCAGAACTATCACTTTATGGTGTTGGAATAAAATTCCTCTGTTTCATTTTTATTGCTGCCATAAGCTGCTTTTTCAGCCTGTGAAATGCAAGCAGGAAATAAGCTCCTGCTTTGAAGCCTCATGCCAAGACACAGCAGTGACTGTGTTTATGGTCCTGCAGCCCCAGGACTTCAGCAGAAACATGAGTATCTCCTGGCCTAGGTATCTTTCTTTGCTGTAATTACTCCTGTGTAACTATGACTAAGAAATCAGCAGGGCTGTGCTGAATTACACCCTCTGTGATTTCAGCTGTGCAAAGGGTTAGGTGAAGCTTTAAATCTCGGGCATTAAAGATTCCTTGTTACTGTTGTCTGACCAAACTCACTGTTGATGGGAAGCTTTGGGGTGCATCTGTCTGAACACCTCACAGCAGAGAACATCTCACAGAGGCTTAGCTGGAAATGTATAACCCATGGTGTGAAAGCTCTTAGACCTTATCCCCTCCTTGCCCCAGGGTGTCCAGACAGCTGCTCCCACATGAGCACTGTCAAGGTTATCATGAGTATAAACAAAGCAACCAACCCCCCCCAAAAAAACCTTCTACAGCTTAAGACAAACTCACACACAGGTGAAATACAGGAACAGGAGGTGCCAAGAGGATGATCAGACTCTGCTCAGTGGTGGAAACCAGAAAAACAAGAGGGAACTGCAGATGCCCAGGAAGTTCCACCTGAACACGAGGAAAAACTTCTTCCCTGTGCAGTCATTGAGCACTGAATAGGTTGCCCAGAGAGGTGGTGGATTCTCCCTCACTGGAGATATCCCAGACCCATCTGGACACAACTCTGAGCCATGTGCTCTGGGCTGTCCCTGCTGAGCAGGGAGGTGGGACCAGTGACACACTGTGGGCCCTTCCAACCTCACTGATGCTGTGAAGCTGTTGCCAACAGATACATCTCTGAGCAAGGCTGGTACCACACAGTTTAACTGGCTGCATCACATTCACACTCTCTCATCACTTTTCCTGCCTGGCTGACCAGAGCCAGGAGGTTCCTGCTGTCCCTGCACTGGGATGGAAATGCCACAGATCCACAGGACATGTTAGACAATGAAGCAGAGAAAAAAAATCTCAGACCTCTGAGCTGCAGAGAGTGTAACCAACCCAACTGACTCTTCCATGCCTCTGCTGCAATTTCTTCACACTCCATTAAGGGCTGACAGTTCCTGAAGAGAAACCTCACTGTGTGTCTTCATCTCAAACCTGATCTGCCTCTGGCTGCCTTCAAAAATCAGTTAGTGAGCATCAAGCTAAAATAATCACAGGCCCTTTGAGACCACATGATCCTCCAGATCCATGCAAGATACATCCTCTTTTCTGGTTAAGAAGCTGATGCCATCAGGGAAAGCTGAAAGGTTAATTAATCAATTACTTGTTTCAAAGATGGAGATGATGCAGGAGGGAATGTGCTCTGATCCATTCCCAGCACACAGGCTCTGATGTTACCTCCAGGAGAGTTTGCTCCAAACACTCCATGGCAGTCCATGTCAGAGCAGCCCTGCCAAACCATGCTGAGTTCAGCACCTTCCAAGATGCTGCTGATGTTTTTCAGCTACTCGGAAATTCAATTATCAAATTCCTGAGTCCTTCTTGGGTTGTTAAAAGTGAAGAAACCAAAATAAACTTGGAGCTCTGCCTCTGAAGGTCGTGTTTTGTGGGCTAAAGCTCTGAGCCTTCTGGAGCTCCTGATGGGAAGGGGGAAAGAATAAATGAGCTCCCAGGACAAGCTGCTTGCAAGTAGCTCTTTCCAAAGCAAGAATGGCAGGACGTGCCTAGGTGGGTTGTGAGTTCTCAGCAGCCAGACTCTGCAGGTAAAACAAGCTGTCCAGACACTACTTGTGCTGGCACCAGGCACCTGGCAGTGAGGAGATGTCATGTGGCTCATTTTCCCAGAGAACAGTTATTTCCACCAGCACACATGCTTGTAACAAGTGCATTTTTCAAATTCTGCTCATTTCAGGCTGCTGCTCCCTGAAAAAAAATGCCTCTAGGCTGGTTTCTGTCAGGCTCCCTGTGCCATTGCCTCCCTGGTGGGGGAAGCATGGTAATGGCATCCTGCTCTGCTCTGCTGGCAAGTGAAGCTTCCTCATCCCTGTTTGTTGCAGCTCTGCAGGGAATCAGCAGATAGAACCATAGAACCATCAAGGTTAGAGGAGACCCCTAAGATCAGCAAATCCAACCATTAATCTGTCACTGCTGGAACCCCTAAACCATCTCCTCCAGTGCCAGATCCAGGTGACTCTTAAACACTCCCAGGGATGGTGACTCCACCACCTCCCTGGGCAATATCCTGAACACCCCAACATTCATTCAGGGGAAGGTTCAGCTGAACCCTGTGAGTGCAGTGAACTGATGGAGGTATTTTCTTCCCTTTCACACGAGGTGCAGGAATCTCACTGCCTGTCTAAGGAACAGAAACTTCTGCTCTTCAGACAATAGAACTGTGGAAACTTGGTTCTTAAAATAGCAGCGAGAAGGAAAAAAACCCACCCATGTCAGAGATAAACCTGTGCTGGAGGAGCAGAACTTTCCTTTCCCCTTCTGTAGGAGCGAAAAGAATACTCCGTTGTACCCCCTGAGTCTTGGAGCTCTTTGAGATGAGATTTAATTACTGGAGAGAGCTGTTTGGAGCGTTTGTTCAAGATTTCACACAACTCAGAGAGAACTGAGTGCCACTTCAGAGCCTTGTGTTCCGTTAATTGCTAGTGCAAAGGAGGCAAAGAAAGAGCTGCATGCAGTGCTGAGAGCACTTGCTGCCCAAACTAATCCCCTGCTTACCCCAGACACTCACTGGGGGCATTCAGGAAGAGGTAGCCAACTGCAACAAACTCTCTAATTACAGCATGACCTGTTGCTAATGAGTGTTTGCCTAACCCACTACTGGGGCATTATGGCACTGGCTAAATGATATCCACTCTGCTCGTGCAGTGGGTTCAGAACTGATCTCCCATTCAGCCTCAGCTCAAAGCTCTGAGCAGTCCCCAGCACCACCAGCTGCTCCAGTCAGAAGAGCCTTGTCTCACACCTTCATCAGGGGTGAGGATATCACATCTGGACATCAGGAGGAATTTCTCCATGGAAAGGGCTGTCAGGAGTTGTAATGTGCTGCCCAGTGAGGTGGTTGAGTCACCATCCCTGGAGGTGTCCAAGGAGCTCAGGACGTGGCTCTCAGTGCTCTGCTCTAGCTGACAAGTGCTGATGGGTCACAGGTTGGACTTGATGCTCTTGGAGGTCTTTCCCAACCTTAAGGATTCTGTGATTCTGTAACAGTGAGTGATGGACAGGAGTGCTGAGCAAATGTGACAGTCACTGCCTTGGCCAACAAACCACCAGCTCAGCTGAGGTCACAGAATCACAGATCAGAGCTGGAAGGACCCACAAGGATCATCAGCCCAACTCCTGCCCAGGACACCCCAACAATGCACCCTGTGCTGAGAGCATTGTCAAACACTCCTGGAGCTCTGTCAGCCTTGGGGCTGTGCCCACTGCCCTGGGAGCTGTTCAGTGCCCAAACACCTCTGGGGGAAGAACCTTCTCCTGATATCCAACCTAATCCTGTCTCAGTGCCCAAACACCTCTGGGGGAAGAACCATTTCCTAATATCCAGGTGCTCAGAGCTGGAAGAATGCATCAAATGGGCTCCACGTGTGACCAGCTCTGAACACCTGCAGAGACTCTGAATTGTGACATAGGAACAGGAAACCAAATTTGGCAAGTTTTCCTTCCAAAAGGTGCAGAGGAACCCACACCTTGCCCAGCACATCTAGGCACTTCCCTCCTGCTGTTCCCAGACACATACATGGCAGCGAGTGATGCTTGGGGACAGCTCAGCACTGCTCTGCAAATGGTGCAGCTATTTATAACCCCCCCCAAAAGTGGCTTTAAAAGTTGCTATTGTGATTTCCTGCCATTCTCTGCTCCCTTTCTGGAGTACAGGGATACACAGTGCTGGAGGAGGAGCTGCAGCCTACAGAAGCAGTTTAGGATCTTGAGACTGCTTTTAAAAACTTCTCTGTGGGTGTTTGCCAAAGGATCTTTTTTTTAAAATTTTATTTTCTTCCCTGATAGTGGAAAAAACAAGTTTTATTCATACTTACACTGTCCATCAGAAAGTATATGAAGAAAAACCTACTTGTCCTAAGAAGCTGCAAAGCACTAAACTAACCCAAAGTAAATGTTCTTGCTGGGAAACAAGTTCCAGGTGTGTCTGGCAGATTCCTGTCACCTAAAGCTACAGCACTGCAGGTCCACAGAGCAGCATGGATGTGAGAAAAGAAGGCACTGCTGGTGAAACAAACTGATGAGTGCTTGAGGGACATTCTGTCATCCTCCCTGGGCATGTTTCCCAGGGCTGGGAGGGGAATCAGGAGGCTGCTGGCTCCAAAAGGGACCTGGCAGCCTCCCCAGCCAAGGAAGCCTTCACAGTCACTCAAAACTAATCATTTGTCACTCTGTGGTTTCTTTTCATTCCTATATGTCATTCTTGGGAAAACTCTTCAGGATGAGACTTGTCATTTTCTCCTGATGAATCCAAGGAAAGTCTGATTTATGCTGCTCTGAAACCTTCCCCATCACCTCTGTCCCTGAGCAGCACATGAGCTGTTTGCTCTCACCAGTCCCTTCAGATCCTTCCATACACACATATTTATCATCACATACTTTTCTGCTCAGAGTTTATTTTATCCTAAATTCTCTTGGCTCCAGAAATACCTCACTTTTTCAGTGGGTCCTGACTTGCCTTTTTAAGGGATTATTCCTTCGGGGGAGAAAAATAAACCCCTTAATTAAAGAGTTGATTCTCCCACTCCATCAATGCTGTTTCCTTCATTCCAATTAAATGTGTTTTCTGCCAGCACAAGAGATCCACTTTTACAGCTTACTGGGGCCAGAACCTCTGTGTAACTCCCTGAGAAATTAATTTTAGCTCACAGATCTTTGAGTGCTGCTGTCAATTTATGGATTTTTATCATAGCTCTGTGGTTTATAATATTATGTACTCGTCACAAAGGATTTCAGGGAATGCAATGCACAATATATTCCCTTTAACACTGAAACTCAGGATTTCCCATTCATCAGTTCAGGAGTAAAATAGTAAACAATAAACCCATAAAGGTAAACTAGACAGAACACATAAATTCTGCTCTGTCCTGGACTGTTTTTTTCAGATGCATAATCAGTTCTGATGCTTGAAACCTCCAGATTTTTGGAAGATGCTCCTGAAGAACAACCCCTACTGCTGTTACAGGGAGCTGAATCAGATGCTCCTGTTTATTGTGCTAGCAAAATGGTTTTTCACTGACTTTCAGGGCAAGGAGAAGACAGGGATAATCCTCTCAGATGCCTCAGGGACATCTCCCTGGTGCAGCCTTTGGCCTCTCAGAGGATTCACTCCCTGCCCTGCCCACAGCTGCCTCCTGCCCTGACACCTTGAGTGGCCCCTAAACAATCCCACCATTCTCATCTTCCTCTGGAAGCTCCTCCAGACACAATACAACGGTGATAAAGGACAAAGAATCATAAAAAAAAAGGAAAATGGAGCATATGGTTTACAGCAGAGGCTGAGCAGGGACAGACAAGGTCACACTGGCTGCAGTTTGCTGTTAAATGTGGATTTATAACTGATTAGATCTTCTGCAATAAACCTCCCTGCACACCTGACTTCCCTGAGATCTTTCCTAACATCCCTCGTGCTGCAGGAAAGCATCTCTGTAGGATTTGTGAAAGCTACAATGGCTCAGCAAGGTTACTGTAGCACTTGCAGTGCAGCCTCCTTGGGCTTTTCATAGCATCACAGAATCATTGGGTGGTTTGGGTTGGAAGGACCTTAAAGATCATCCAGTTCCACCCCTGCCATGGGCAGGGACACCTTCCCCTGGGGCAGGTTGCTCAGAGCTCACTGGCTGAGAGCCACATGGGCTCTGAGCTCATCAACATCACCATCAGCACGTGCTTCATTGGGATTTGGACCTTAGCCTGGATCCATCCTGCCCTTCACCTTGGGGATCCCAGGTATGTCAGCAGCATTTGATCTATCTTCTCCAAATAAGTCATTTCTGCACCCTCTCTGCAACATCATGTGGCTCATTCACAAGCAAAAGCTGGAGATAATTCCTACCCCCATCTTTACATGGGGAGCACAAGACACAGGACATCAGACCCCTAAAGCATCCATACCCAGTAAGTTATCCAGCTGTTTTACAGCTGTACACCTAAGGATATCCAAGACACGAGTGGCCTGAGCTGGTTCTGGGCTGTCTTTTACCCCAGTCACCCCTTTTTTCACACTGTTCTCTCAGCTACTCCAATTACAGGGACAAAACATGTTGATTTGGTGGAGGGTTAGGAATATAGAATAGTTTGGATTGGAAAGAACTTTAAATATCATCCAGTTCCACCCCCCACCAGCCCAGGTTGCTCCAAGCCCCAACCAAACTGGCCTGGAACACTCCCAGGGATGGAGCAGCCACAGCTGCTCTGGGCAACCTGTGCCAGTGCCTCACACCCTCACAGTACATGAGACCATTCCTGGGAACAAATCCTTTCTCAGGAAGTCCCTCCTGGACCTGTTACACAGGTCAGGAAACAGGCAGAGCTCTAGCCAAGATAACTCTGTCAAAGAGGTGTAACTGAGGCTGCACAGAGCTGTGAACTGTCTGACTGTGCAGAGCATCACAAGAAGTGCCAGTGAGAGCTCTGAGATCCCTTCACTGCAAGGTCAGGTTCTGGTGTCTGTGCTTTCAGCAGAGAGGATTTTATTCCCAAAGCAGTTCAGAGCTGGTTAGGAGGGAGGTACAGGTCAGACAGCACTTGGCTTCACCCTCTCCATCCATCCTGTTCCCTTGCCCCAGCCAGTCCCTTGGCTGCCTCACCCTATCCCAGCCCCACTGCTAAGAGCCTTCCTGATTAAAAGCAATACCCTGGGCATTTAATTATCTCTTGGCATGGCAGGAAATGACACCAGGTCCTGCCTGTGAATGATCCAGAGTGAAGTTTCAGCTCCCTTAGCACCAGTCCCTGTGTGATGCAGGAAGGGACACACACAGTCCCAAGAGCTGCTTGGGAATAGCTCAGCCTTTGTCATGCTAGTTTCCTCGGAAACGTGTTCCCTCCAGGAATTCATGGGCAGCAATCAGCTATTTTCCCCCTCTGCTTTTCCCCACAGCTCATCGGGGATAGGCTTGGGGAAAGGGCAGGGGAGAGAGAGCCTGAGATGTGATGAGAGAGCTGATCCACCCTCAGAAGAGGAACTGATGTTGCATCTTTTTCCCTGCTTATTTGACAGTAAATAAAGAATTAAGGAAGCTTGCTGAAAATGTGTCCATTCAGGCAGCAGCTGAATTTCCTCTTAACTGGGCCAGTGAGGGAGGAGGGAGTGTGTGGGGACATCACCATGAGCAGTGAGTGGTGTGACTGGTGACTCCCCAAACAGGCACATGTGGCCAATGCTGGAAATCAGAGCTGTGTTCTCAGAAAAGTCTCTACTTAGTGAATGATGGGGAGCATAAAATCAAACATCCATCTTCCAGGGACAGAGAAGTGGAAAGTAATTTCTCAAGGCATTTATCTCCACTGAAAGAACATGCCCAGGCTCTGCTCCCCAGCACCAGTCAGTCCATCACAGTGCAGCTCCTGCAGCCTCAGCTCTCCTTGCCCACCCTGCTCCCATGGGAGAGAGTCTCCACCTGCCTTGGGACTGGAGCCAGCCCAGCACAGGATGAGGAATGGCTATGAAAACGAGCAGCACAAATCACAGAATCAGAGCATCACAGGATGGTTTGGCCTTTCCCTCTAGTCCTCTCCCTGCAGCCATGGCAGGAGAGACATCCCCCACTTCTCCCCAACCCTGGCAGGGAGTTGGGGAGAGCCAGGAGGTCACCCCTGAGCCTCTTCTCCAGGCTAGACAAATATCCAATATCCAATTCTAACCCTCCTCTGTGTCAGTGTGAATCCATCCCCCTTGTCCTGTCACTCCATGCAGAGGAAGAAGTCCCTCCCCATCTTCTTCGTAGGCTCCCTGTGGATTAATCCTTGTCATGCACTGAGTCTGTCCTTGTTTCTCTACCTCCCAGGCAAGTCTGGGCTCCCAGGGAGGGAGAAGCTGCTGGGAAACCCAGAGATACTTGGATGTGCCTCCTGGATGTGCTCAGGAAGAGACCAGGAGTCCCTGGGCTTACAGCACACCTTCCAAGAGAGCTGTGGCAACCAGCAGTGGCTGTGCTGGAAACCCTGGGCCAAGCAACATCCTCCCCTGTTATCTGTAGCTCTGGTTTATTATATTTATCCATGATTTTGAGCCGAAGGAACAACATCCTAACGGAAAAAAGCATCAAAATCCTTTGTCAGCATCAGCTCTGCAGATCCAATAAAGCCTCTGAGCAGCACCAAGTCAGCAGATAAACAGTAAACAAGTTTTCTGTGTGAGCTTGGCTTCTCCACTGCAAATCAGGTTACACTGAAATCAGATGTTTCCCACAGGAAGTTTCTGTTTGCCACCTAAAAAACCAACCCACACCTAAGAAAATCTGCTTGGTCTGTCCTGTAGTTACTTCAGCTCCATATTTCTCTTCAGGCTGTAAAACAAATTCTTATGCCAAGGAAGGGAAAATCAGATGGAGAAAAAGGGCTGAGAGAGACCCTGAGGAGCTGTTTAATCAGAGCTAACTATACATTAACCTGCTGTAGATGACATTTAGGGCTGGAGATTCCACGTTCTCTTTACACAGTCTGCCAAGGGGAGCACACACAGGGATTATTGCAGGGTCTATCCTAAATCTTTCTTGCTGCACTTCACTGCTGTGACTTTTTTCCTACCCCCAACAGACTCTGAGATGTGTTTACTAGTCTCCTTTCTGCAGACACTTCTGCATGTGAAGAGCAGAACCACGAGTTGTCCTGTCACTGCCCAGAGGCAGCAGGTCCTTCATGGGGGCAGGAAGGTCCACCTGGAATGGGCTGGACACCAACTCCTGGGGGAAGAGGAGGAAGGTTAAGAGGTGCCTCTTCTCCAGAGCTAACCAAGCCCAACTCCCTCAGCCCTTCCTCATACAACACATGTCCCAGACCTCAAAGAACCAACTTCCTCCTCTCTTTCAGCAGGTACTTCCTCCAGTGCTAATGGTTATCAATGGATATGGGAAATCCTGAACTGAATGGGGAGAAGAAAGGCAATCCCTTTGTTCCTCCAATTCCCAACTTCCCTGGTTATGTTTTAATCATTACAGTGTAAGTTCTGCTTGCTTTGTTTTATTAAATGCAAACACAAGTGCCAGGGCTGGGGTTTGCTTCCCTCAGCTGGAACAGAAGGATCTGATCAATACAGCAATGCAGCCAAGCAGAGCCTGTGGAAAATTGGGCACTCATAAAAGGCATCTTTGTAATTAGTTTTTATCAGCTCCTGTGATTCTCCCCTGACCAACAAGGCTCTTAAAGTCACACCAGCAACGAGGTGCTTACTCTGCACTCCCTGCCACATCCCTGTGGCACAGGGGGATCATTCAGTCTGGCTCTTTGCATGCAAACATCAGTTTTGCTACTGTTTGTCTGTAAGAGCAGGTCCTTGTGCAGCATGACCTAAAGGTCAGATCCAAGAACATGGGTAAGTCTAGAATGAGAAGGGGATGAAGGCAAATTGGAGGAGGGAAAAGGAACTTCATTTTCCACCAGCAAGTGGCTCTTACATTCTGGCACAGTGAGTCTCTCTGCCACAGGTCCTGTTTGGCTCTCAAATTCTCACTCACTCCCCTTGGCATAAGGGCAGAGGTGACACCTATGACACCCACAGCACTGCACATCACAAGCAAATCCAGCCCAAGAGAGTCGCTTGTCCAAGTGTCCCACAGTGCGTTGACTATTTTCCCTTCTCAAAAAACCCCAAACTAATCACTTTTTTCCCCCCCCTAGAAATCTCCTAAAGGTAAGAGGGCCACTACAAGCCACAAACATTCAGTCTCCTGCTACTTGCCCTCTGGGATGTCAAACCCCTGCCCAGAATCACTGCCTTTCATTCTGTTCCCCCAGACTCTGCTCTATAGGCTGTTTGGGAATCCTCACAGGATTTAAACAGGTTTGGGTTTTTTGTGCTAGTTTTCTTTTGTCTCCTCTTATTATTAAAGAAAACAACAGGTTTATTTCTTTTTTATTACTCCCCATCTGATACTTCTGGAATTGATCACAAAGACATTTCCTTAGCGACAGTTTTTCCTTTCTGTCTGTCTTTTGGAGGTAGGAGAGAGGATGAGACGATCAGCAAAGCCTTTTCTGGCTCTAAAAATCCACAGATTCTATTAGTGATAATATCACTGTCAGCTTCAGCCTGGGCAAGATTTTCAGCTCTGTTTTCCCAGGGCTGAGTCCTGTTTCACTGGCATCACTCAGTGCCACGGTGAGGGTGGCATCCTGGGCCATAGACACTGCTAGAGCACAGACAAGCAGCTGGAGCTCTGCAGAACAGGGGTTTATCCCTGATCCTGCTGCTAATCACCTACACTGATTCAGAGAAATCCACTTTTCTCTCAGCACCCTCTGTGACAGGATGAAATGATGACACTGGTGCCTTCAGCAAAGTGCACAGAGTGAAAACACACAAGGTTAAGACTAAGGTGTTCTAATAATGACAATTTCTGCCCCTTGACAACCTGGCCAAAGCTTTTTCTCACCTAGGAGTGTGGTGGCAGCAAGGGCAGACAGTGCTTCTTGCCAAGGAGAAGGGGGATTTGGAGTGACCCACAGTTTTCTAACTCTTCTGTTCTGGCTCTACCATTAGAGCCTAGCAAGGCAGTTACACTGACTGTAAGGTTCTGATGTTCCTGGGAGATGCCTTCCCTTCATCCTTACCCCTCCTGCTCATCACCATTGCAGCAATTCCTTTAGCCTCCCTTATCACACACCTACATATTCTAACTTCTCATTTATATTCATTGCTACAACCTTCCCTTATTTTTCTGGGGACAGTGTTGACTGCCTTTGGGTTTCTATTTTATTGCCTTTTGCCCTGCTCTGCTGAATGCTGAAAATTTTGCTGAGTTGTTTTTTTGTGTTAAGGAAAACATGTTGGTTTTTTGTAGCATCCCCATGGAGAGCCCATGAAAAGGAAACATGTTCCACTGCCTTGGCATAGCTAAAATCAGCTGCAGCCCTCAAGTTCTCTCAGACAGACCCCTGAGAAAGGCTTCAGTGGTGGCTACTTTGACTTCCCTGATGTTAAAGCAGCAATGGACATCATAAAAGAGGCAGATCAAACAAACATCCTCCTCCAACTTTTCTGCTCCCCATGAAACCAGCCTGGATGTCACCCTGACAAACACATCACTACTAGGGCCCAGCTGAGGTGCTCCACAAGAGCCAGGACACCTCAGAACACCTTGTCTGAAAAGAGCAAGGACTCATACATGGAAGAGTTCACTTGCTGGACCCAATTGTTCAGCTGCATTCTTCAGGTCCTCCCAGGGAGACCTCTGAGAAAGGCTTTAATGGTGACACCTGTGACCTTCCTAATGTTAAAGCAGCCATGGCACACCATAAATCAGATGGATTCATCAATCCAAATTAACCCTCTTGCATCCTAACATGGTATTGTGAGCATTTTGTGGATGCTCAGAGTGGTTGCTCAGATGCTGAAAGGGATAATTGTCAAATTTTACTCATTTTGAGAACTTTCAAGGCTAAAGATAGAAAACCTCATGCAGGACTAGCTATAGCATAGGTATCCCCAGAGCCCAGCAGCAGCAAGTCACACACTCCAGGCACGAAGGTTTAGGGGTTTGTTTTGGAAGACAAAGAGCCTGACAAGAACCTTCACCTGGGAGAGATGCGCAAGGAGCCCGACAAGAACCTTCACCTGGGAGAGATGCCATGCAAAGGAACAGGGGGAGCTGCTGGCCTGGGCAGGAGCTGCCTGTGCCTCACCCCCTATAAGGTACAGCATCCAATCTGTCTCCATGGGAACTATAATAAGGGCAGAACTTGTCTGTGCCATCTCAAACCAAGAAGTCAAAGCACATAATGAGCCTCACAGCAACACCATTCTGAGCAGACAGAGCCCAACAGATGGCAGAGGGGGTGCCCTGCTCTCACCCTACTCTGGCCCTTGGCTTTCTTGCCCTGAGCTGGGGCACAGCCCTGAACTGCTGTCACCCCTGGGGCTGTGCTGGAAGCTGTGCCACCACCAAAGGTTGAACAGAGCCACCAGTGCAACTTTGGCTTTGAAGCCTGTGGTGGGCACAACTCCCCCCAGGCATGGATCAGAGGCAGGGACTGGGGTGGGGAGGGAGCATGGGGAGCAGGAGGAATGAGGGGTGTGTGACAGGCACCATATCCAGGCCTGATTTTTGGAGGTGTTGAGCCTGCACAAAGCTCAGTGACTGTGGGAGTGAGACCCTGCACAGATGGAGATGAGGGCAGGGTGCAGAGGGTGGGGATGAGATGCACTGGAGTCAGGCACTGAGCTCCTGCTCTGTGAAATACAGATCCAGGAAGCTCAGGAGCAAAGGGGAGAACCCAGAAGAAAACACTTTCCCTGCTTGATTTCATGCAACAGGTCCAGATCCAGCAGACAAAACTCAGCCATAGCTGTGTAAAACCCATCTGTGAATACACAAACCCTCCTGTCTGCACTGGGATACGGGAAAAACACTCCAACCTCACCCTGCAGAGGGGCAGAAAGTGGCTTTTCACCCTTATCTCCCCATGCCAGTCTGGTGGCAGGACTTAAGTGAGCTTTGATGCACCCTGACACCACTGATGTGGTGTCACCAGCGATGACTCTTGCCCTGGAGAGCAGCTGCCACCCCAGCACACAAACCACTGGGTGACTGCACCTCCAGCTATTTTCTCTAATTGTTTCCCTAATCACATCAAATTGCCAAAGTTCCATTTGTCTTCCTTGCAGAGTAATTTGCTTTCCCCATGCAGTGCTGGCTGTGTCTCACTGTAACCCATGGAGGGCTGGGGGGGAGCCTGAATTAGATTATTCACTCTAATAAAAATAAGTCTAATGGAATTACACAACAAGACCAGATTATAGTCAGCTGCTTTGAAAATCCTGGTTTCATGTCAGCTGAGGGAACAAGAATATGGCTCATCCCTCTCCCATCTCCTGACCCACACAGCAAGTAACTCACCCTCTGTCCCAGCTCAGCCAAAGGGTAGATTATGCTGCCAACCAGCAGCTCCTGCAGAATAAAGGCAGCCCCACAGAAACCTGCACCAGGGAGAGCAGAGAATCCCAGGAAACAGAAGTGCAAGGAGGTTAAATGAGAAAGGGCAAGTAGAAAAGGTCTCCCTGCTCCTCAGCATCCTCACAGTCAGTGTAAAACAAACTCTGCTTCCTACAGCAATCAGCCAGGTTTGCAAAGAAACATCAATACCATTTAATTTGGTGTGTTTGGAAATGTTTTTGAGAGGCTTCCTGAGCGATGAAGCACAGGAATGACAGTGTCAGAACAGAGGACAGTCTCTAACTTGGCATTCATCACTGGATTTTTCAGCAAATGAACTGGGGAAGCCCTAAGTGGATAATTAATTACTGCTCTTCCCATAAGGGAAGATTTTCTTTCACCCTCAAGAGCTCAGTGATCATCAAGCACTGACATAGGAGCTCTATGAACTTGGCACACTGTCACCTCACATGTTTAGCCACAGAGTTCTCAGTATCTATACCAACATGCACAGCAGTCATAGAATCACAGAACCATTGAGGCTGGAAAAGACCTCAAAGATCATCCAGTCTGACCTGTGATCCATCACACCTTGTCAGCTGGAGCAGAGCACTGAGTGCCATGTCCAGTTGTTCCTTGGACACCTCCAGGGATGGTGAACCCACCACCTCCCTGGGCAGCACATTCCAGTGCCTGACAGCCCTTTCCATGAGGAAACTCCTCCTGATGTCCAACCTGAACCTCCTCTGGCACAGCTTGAGTCCTTGTGCTAGATCCCAGGCAGCTGAAACCAGCATTCCCTCGATGACATTACTCAATTACTTCCAGTTGCACCTCTGTGAGCCAACCCAAGCATGGGGCAATCCTACCCTGCTTCTCCACTCCTGCACACCAGCAAGTGCTGGAAGGATAGAACTCTCCTGCTTTTCCCTCAAATGACAGCTGTGGTTTCAAATACAAACCCACAAGGAATATTTCCATATCGTGTAGCGTGACAGTTGGATGTGCAAGGCAATATGTTGCCTCCTTGGCATACATTCCATACCCTTTGCTTGCTGCTCCTACAGTGTGGTAGGCAGCAAGAAGCATGGACAGTCCCCAGGAAGGACACTGTGGTCTTCACCTTGTCCTCTACATCCCTCCAGGCACTGCCTCCAGCCCAGGAGCAGAGGAGTGTGGAAAGCAGGAGAGACTTGAGGAGTCCTCAGAGGAGAGGTGGGGAATTCCTATCTCCTCTTCAGCACCCCTCTCAACACAGACTCCTGCATCATCTGTCCCACATCAAGCTGTATCTGCCCTGCATTCATCTGGCAACCCCTTCCACCAGGTCCAGACAGCTGTCCCCCAAAGAGCTTAGCCCCATGGTGACAGACACCCCCACCTTGCTCTTAGTCCTGCCTCAAGTTTCCTGGAGATAGGGAATACCTGGAATAGGGGAGGAAATGTGGAAAACTCAAGGCATGCCAGCTGGCTCCAGAGGCTGGGGAGGAGGAGGTGGGGGAGAACCACTGATGGCACTCACAGGAACACAGTTGGCGCAGAGGAGCTGCGTGAACGACTTGGAGACTTCCTAGAAGGCTTTAATGAGCCAAGAAGCACAGTCAGAGCTCCTGCTCCTCTTACTTTTAAATCAGTGTTTACAGAGTCCTGGGGAAACTAAACTATTTATGTCTATTCCCACGTAGGAGCCTGTTTAAGGAAATGAGATAAACATACCTTGGTGTACAAGTACTTATTACTGAAGCAAACACACAGGTTGACTCATGTGTTTGTTTTTCAACGGCATTATTGGACAGTGTTGACAGTGCTAAGGTCAGGCTGGGAGAGGAAAGAAGCAGCAGTGAAGATCTCTTCCGAGGAGAGGAAAGCTGCTGCTGCTCCTTGCCATTGCCACAGTCCCCCCTCCTGGTGGGAATGCCGCAGGGATCCAGGTCCCCGTGTTGGCTGGGAGCAAAGTGGGTGCACCTGTGGCTCCTGAACTGCTGCTCTTCCCCCAGAGTGGTGCTGCACATCCTGAATTACATCCCTAGGGACTGACCTCGGCCAGGCTATCCATCATCTGCTGCTACAGAGACAAAATCCAACTAATCTCCTAGAAACTTCACCTTGCCTTTGCCAAGTGAAAATAGTCAACTGCAGGAACAGAAGACAGAGAAAATCATTCTCCTTCCAGAAACACAGGGCTATATTCCTACTAAAAGTAGTTTATTTTTAAGAAGAAATGAAGTCATAGTGACATCACAAACTTCAAAGCACAGCCCAGGCCAACTGGCCCTGCTGTGTGGGAGCTCAAAGCTGGCAAACCAGGACGTGGCTCCTTCCTCACACCCTGAAGCAGCAGAAACTTGCAGTTGTGTGATGTTTTAATTACTCACCCTCAAGTCTCCATGGGGGAAGTTTGTTTTGGAGCAAGGAAAGATGCCTCAGGGGTTTGAGGAAGTGACACTAGCTTTTCACTCGCAGACACAGTTCTCTCTCCTGGGGTTGAAGCCACAAACTGGCTCCACTCTAGCACCTGAATCAAAGCACTTAGACACGAGCAGGATCCCTGTGAACTCCCCTCAGCTTTGGAGTAAGTCTGAGCATAGTTCAGCAGCAACAAAACACTTAACCTCAGTGATGGGAGTTTGGAAGGAATACAGAGCTTGGATGTGTCCAGGGAGCTTTGCACTATGAGACACCACTGCTGGAGCACAGAGCTGCCTGAACCGCATAGCTCCAGTCCTGGGAAACACCTTCCTTCACCAAACAGTCAGAGAATTGCTAAGGTTGGAAAAGACCTCTGAGATGATCGAGTCCAACAGCTCTCCCAGCACTAACTAACCGCGTCCCCCAGTGCCACATCGACGCGTTTTTTCAACACTTGCAGGGACACTCATTCATCATCACTCACGCAAAGTTTCCCACTCCTGCAGAGCCCGACGAGCCTCTCCGCCCAGTGCTTTCCCCGGCACAGCAGGGAAAGGTCTCTGCCAGCGGCAATCGCCTTCCTCACCTTGCTGCGGGGCAGCACTGCCCATCCCCGCGGCTCTCCGGGCACCTCGAGCGGCACAGCGGGCACAGCCGC
>NW_008661147.1:30080-30442 GCF_000695815.1 Acanthisitta chloris
CCCCCCGGGCCCTGCCGCATGGCACACACATCATCCTGCCCTCCGCGGGCACTCGGCAGCGGATACCGAGCACTGCACCCTCCGGAGGGCACTGCGCACCCTGGCACACAACTCTCGGGGCACGGAGCTGCCCCAACACCTTAGCTCCAGTCGGGGGAAACACCTTCAGCATACAACCAGAGAATGGGGTAAAAAAAAAAATCAAACCGGAGAATGGGGTAAGGGGGGAAAACCCTCGAAGATCACCAAGTCCACCCGTTCCCTGCCGCAGCCAGGGGCACCCGGAGAGGGTATCGAGGTTGGGGGCATCGCACGGGGAGAGAGTTGCGAGCGCACGGGAGCATCCCGCTCGGCTCCGGGAG
>NW_008661148.1:0-21439 GCF_000695815.1 Acanthisitta chloris
TGTTCAGCCTGGAGAAGAAAAGACCGTGTGGAGACCTCACTCCAACTTTTCTATACCTGAACAGCCTACAAGGGAGCCAGAGAGGGACTCTTTGTTAGGAACTGCAATGATAGGACAAGGGGTAATGGGTTAAAATTGAAGGAGGGGAAGTTTAGGTGAGATATTAGAAAAAAGGCTTTTACTGTGAGGGTGGTGAGACACTGGCATGGTGGCTGCCCTGACCCTGTCGGTGTTCAAGGCCAGGCTGGATGAGGCTTTGTGCAACCTGATCTAGTGGGGAGGTGTCCCTGCCCATGGCAGGGGGTGTTTGGACTGGATGATCTGTAAGGTCCATTCCAAGCCCTAAATTCTATGATTCTATGATTTTATGAATATTATATATATATAGTGTACATTAGTATTTGTATTTAAATCAATAACACATTTGATTAATCTTATGTTGTATTGAGCAGAAGCAAATCTGATGAGAAGCATATATCTCTGAGGCTAAAATGAGTTGTTCTTTCTTTCATTTATCTATTATTGATAAAACACAGTTCCTAAAAAAGGATTATCTGTAGATGATAAAAATTTGACAGTTATGGATAATAACTAGAACTGGAATTTTAATGTTCAAGCTGGCAGCAGAAATTTGAAGTGGAGTTATCACTAAGGAATTTAGCAGCAAGGAATGGATACATCCACTTATGAATACTTGATGCCATGAAATACTTCAGTCAGTCTTGAGTCACATACCAAATCTTGGAACATTATCTTTACACATTACAGCCAAAGTCACAGTTGAAGTTGATGTCACTTCACTAGACAAATGAGCTGAAATTTCATTCATAGTATTTTATTTAGTGAGATTTGTTTTTCAGGAATATAATTCAAAGAGAAGTGGACATTTGAAATACACTTCTTTACTACCCTTGTTTCTATAATATATGTAGAATGAATTAGAGCTCCAGTCTTATCAAAACTCTCCCAGCAGCTCCTGACACAAACATTGAACAAAGTTACTACAGAATCATCACATCTTGCCAGGAATATTAAAAATAAATGTGTTTTTTTCTGTCAAGTGTGACCTTGATATTGAACAATGAAATTGTGCTAAGTGACTGACCAGAATAGCAGTACCTCTTAGAAATGTATAAATATATGTCTCTGTATAAAGTGATTTTTTAACTACTTCTGAATCAATTGGGAAAGAGCTGTGCCAGATGGTGTAACATGTCAGAATGGATATGGCAAACACTGAAAATTTAATGCTAATAACTGTGTAATAGTGGCCAAAATATTGTTTAGAGGACAGAAATGGACAGAAGCATGTAGAAAGAAGCAAAGGAAATGCTCTTTAAGAAAAGTCAGAAGATCTTTATAACTTTCATTGGAGCTAGAACAAGACTCAGCCTCAGAAAGAAAAGTAGAACAGATCTCTCAGGGTGATCACAAGTATTAATAAAGGGTACAAAAGGTGCACTGCACAGAATTCAAGGAACGCTTGTCTTGATTTCATGTGAAATAACACATATTACAGCCATATCAACAGCAAGAGGAAAATTAACTCCCTTTGTTGTTTCAAATGTTATTGTTGGGTCATTCTCCTACATTGTATACTGTGTTATTTTCTTCCCCTTTGATCTTGATTCAGCTTCTATTAAAGATAATGCAAACCGATGAAAACTGGATCAGGCCAGGGTGTTATTAGTACCAAATTTCCTCCTTCATTTGCAGCTCCCATCATGTGTATACTGAATGTTTCCTTGTCACTTTGCAATTTGAGGGCACCCATCTGTTAATTTGCTACCCAGATGCTGTTTCAGGATGTTATTGCTGTTGCATACAGCCTGTCATTTCAGACATGCTCAGACTTCATTTTGGCATCTAAGGAGCTGGAGGAGCCTCTGGAAGCTGTGGAGGTTCAGAAACAGAAGAAAGCCTGAGCACAGGGAGTGTGGTCTCTGGGCAAGCTGGAGGCAGTCAAAGGATGTGGTTTTGTGGATGGAAAACAAGCTGGATAGTGCTCAGAAGATGGTCCTTCATAAAGAGCTTTGACAAAACCCAGAGCCATGGCTACTGATAATGCTCTAGTTGCAAACTTAGGCATAGTGGTGCTGGTTTTTTACCAAATTGATTGCTTAGTAAAAAGAGGAAAAGTAGTAGCAGAAGGATGAAATAATGAAAAGAGTAAGTTGGCCCAAAATATTTCTGAAAAAATGATCAGGCTTTCTGGGATCTCAGAAAGCTTAGCAAAACCACTGCTTGAAATTTGTGTTGCAATAGAAGCATCAAGTGAAATGAATTCTATGCAGAAACTGCTATAGAACTTAAAAGACAAAAAAATCACAGATGTCTAAGAAAATGCTATATCAAAAGCAAGCTAACTCTTTCAACAATAGGATAACTTCCTTATGCCTTGGCTTAAACAATAAATACACACTTCCCCGCCCCCCCTTTTATATAGTAAAGCTGCCTGACTATCTTAAAATTCTGGTTTGTGTCTCCAGTTTCAACTACAGAGCAACGTATTTTCTTTAGAAAAGACATGGCACTTGAAAAAAGAAATGAAAGCAGTAACAAATGAACAGGATTCGTAGTGTCCACTTTTGGTCATTCACATTAATTGCATGTGTGTGTATTAGAATCAATTAAGTGAAGGCATGCCTTCCTTCCAACACAGAAAATAATTAGGTAATATATTAAAAGCAGATAACCTTGTTTGCCTCCCACTCAACCTTTCTACATCATTCTTAATAGCAAACATCTAGCTATTGATCAGTTCATTTTAAATGCTGCTAAGGTAAATGCCATATTGCTTTGAACTGATGAAAGAATTGAACAAAGACAATCATAGTAATTGTGGTATCTTGAGGAATGCAGATCACAAGAACTGAATGCAAAAAAAAAGCCTAATGTAACCTTTTTTCATGCAAAATCTTACAAAAGAAAGAAAATGCATGCTAGGGCAGTCAGAGAAATTTAACTTAACTCAAGGCAGATCCCTCTCATCTCTTTCATTCTGCCTTTGTTGTAAGGACTGCAACTTCATTCTAAATCAATACATTTTCTCAGGCAACATGATTCTATTATAAATCATCATTTGCACAATGTGTTTCTGCTAATAAATCTGCAGCTAGAAGGGATAAAGAGGAAACTGGTTAACAATAAACTGTGCTGTTAAACTAGGGCAGAAACAATATAAAACACAGGGTTATTATTGAAGCCTGTATCAACAATATGCTCTCAATGTCGACTGTTGTGGAATTAAATGTACTTTCTCCTGCAAACAGCTGTCTATAACATTCAAGTTGATGCTCAAGACAATGAAAATGCTGAACCCAAATTATTCATGAAGAGATGAAGTTTAATGTATATAATTTAGCTACAAACCTGGCCAACTGCATTTCAAGCAGATTTTTCAGCAACTTCATGTAGCAAGGCAAAAATTTGACACAAATACATATTTTGTGGCTTGGATGTAAACCTAAGGAACTGATTACCCAATAGACAAAAAATTTCCTTTGCAACCTCAAGTGCATGCTCAATATAATCAGTTTAAAGGCTAAAAACACCAAACTGGGTAAAGAAAAAAAAAGGATAATGGTATAAACTATTTAAAGTCCATGGAATATGGAAGTTTGGGGATTATCCATTTCTATCTGAAACAGAAGCAGTGCTTTTAAATATGCTTGCCTCTTGATAATTCTCTGTGTGTGCCATCATTGTCTCCCCTCCCCCTCCCAATTAGAAATCTAAAATAAAATTACTGAATCCTAATATAAGAAAAGGTTTGCAAAACACAACTGAAAGCTATATTTCACTGGCTTTTAGTGACAGCTGAACTCCAAATTGCTGGCAAGAACACAGAGAACTATGTGCCATTGACAGGATGGCTCAGAAAACGCAGAAATGGGAAGAGGTAGGTAAAAGCCCACAGAATACACTAATTTCTCTTTTTGCCTTTGAAAACCTGTCTTGTGGGCTAATATGTCCCAAACAACTTTGTCTTACGCCTTCTCTCCAAAATAAATCCCTCCTTTGACAACTTCCTTCCTGATTATTACTACCCTCACACCTTTTTGTTTCCAGAACTGTGAGCAAAATTATGCATTAACCATGTACTCCTAAGAAGCAAATGCAATTTCTGAATAAATGGGTCCATTTTCCAACAAGTTCAGCATCTTTCAACCTTAAATTTGTAGAGACTTTTCTTGCTTATGAATCTGAATAGACTTGGGAGGTTGTGTTTTATTTAAATCTTGGAAAAAGCCCTCTGTCTTGGTTTTTCAGTCCACTACAGTGTACATTATAAAGTGGATGTTGCTGAAGAAAAGACCAAATTCTGTCGAATTTATCTATGTAGGGGAATTGTACTGTTCATAAACATATTCAGTTTTCTTTATTAAGATTTCTTCTATAAGAGTCAGTGCACAAGCCTCCTAGATTCATTTATTAATGTTAACATATCTATTCAGTATATCTCTGTTTTGTTCAGACATTAGGAAAACTCTGATACTTTCATGTCTCATATCACTGTGTCTGCCTGGAAAATCTCTGTGACAAGGAAGTTCTGTGCAACCCCTACAAACAGTTTCTTTTTCCTTATTCAGGAACTGAACAAAAGAAGTCCAGTCCTGGCCCAAATATTGCCCTCACATGATAAATTTGTTAATCACCTCTCACATCTTGTTGATTCAGTGTCAATCAAAGGCAATGGTACTGTTCACATTCTTACAGCTGAATTGTAGCTTCGAGCATATGCATAAGTGCTTTTTTGGATAGATGCCAGAGTTGCTTGGGTCCTTGCCATGTCAGGCCTCTTGTGAATACATTTTTCTCACGTGAACAGTATTTTCAGGACCAGACTTGCATCTTTGAGCATACTGACAGCTATGCAACTCGGCACAGGTGAGTAGGATCTCTCCTGTGATGTGCACCTTTGACTTCTTCCTGTGCAGAATGTTGAGACAGGACCTGCAGATATTTCAGGATTCAGTGGTTAGTGAGACTGGAAAATCTGTCCCCAAGTGAATACAACTGTCTACGCTACCACTAAATTTCCCACAGAAGCAAAAGAAAATGTATTTGAGCACTTAGAGGAAGAAGCTGGGCATGGAGATATTAAAATGAAGAAAAAAAAATGTGCAAAAAGTACTTTGATGAATAATTTAAAAATTTTCTGGGTAACATAATTTATTAGGCTAATATCAGGTTAAATCTTTTCCCTATACTCAGACTATCCTACTGTGCCTGGTTTGGCAGTAAATTAAAAATTTATCAATTATCTTCAACCTTGCAGGTTTTGCCTCATCTTTTATAACCATTTTTGAGGATCTGGCAGCATTGTCTGAGCTTCTGAGCAAAAGAGCTCAGATCATTTTCACACCCTACACTCAGTGGGACTGCACTGGACTCCTTGTGCATATGGTATACAGTCACCAGCAAGTTGGATACAACACAGAACTGATCTACACATGCTCCTAAGAGATATTCAGGACACAGCAGATTGATCTAGTGCCACGCTCAAACATTTAGTCACATCAGGTATCCTCAGTCACTACTTTTACGTGTTTTGGGAATTGCATCTATGGGCAACTCTGTGTAAATAATTCATGAATAATGGAAGGGACAATTAAATCTCAAGTTTCAGATCTAGATGCTGAGGAACAGGGTCTTTGAGCTTCTGGCAAAATATTCTTTCATGTATATATTTCTTCAATGCAATCTGCAAACTTAAGACTGTTTTGTATGGAGAAAGCTTGGGGGACTGCCTTTGGTGGTAAATTCTAGGTAGTGGGTATTACAAGTTATCCATTCTGTTGGTGGAAGAAGACCCCAGTTTAGGCTCCACCTGAGGTATGAATATAACGCACTCTTGAGAAAGGCCCATGTCACATGAAAAAAAGCAGAAAAAATGGCTTTGGGGTTTGAATGATTACTGAAGAAAAAGAATATTACCATCTTGCCAAATATCCTCCTCTTAGTATGCTCAACTTTAAATATTTTACAGAATATTCCATTTTGACTAAAACTGCTTTCTTTCACTTGAGGGATTGATGGTTTACTAACAATGCATTAACTAAGAGACAGGAATGACATTTGTCAGAGACCAGAGGAAAGGTTGCCTGGCTCAAAACATCCAGGTGGGAAAGCAGTGGGATGGAACAGGGTGACCTCTGTGTAGGTGGCTGCTCCCCTCCCACCTCCTCGAGTCTTAAAAGGTGTGAATGGTGTTGGTGGACAGCAAGGCTCTGTAATCCCCCAAATGGTGGCAGTCAAGGGCACCCTGGCTCTGCCTAAAGCACAGCACGAATGTGACCTCATGCTGGGCAGGGCCCCAGGTGAAGGGAACAGATAAAAAGACAGTGAGGTATGTGCTGCATGGTGCTCTGTTTCCCTGGATTCAAAGCTGTTGAGACCACGCTGGATCCATGGATGGTGACTCTCTCTCTCTCTCTCTCTCTCTCTCTCGTCTTTCTCTCTTATTCTCTCTTTTTTTTGTCTGATCTTTTCAATATATAAATTGCAAGCTGCACTGAGAAGTATCACCATAATGACTTGCTAAGTGCCATGTTCAATGCCTGGCTAAAGGCTTTGCTCTCCTAGGTGTGCTGAGTTAAAATTTGCACTGTTTGAATGCTGTGAAGTTTACTGATTTGCCTTTTGCCCAATGTCCTAATCCACATGCATGACCTAAAGTTTATAAGTAAAAATTGTTTTTTGTTAAACCTCTTGAAAATTGCATTATTTCTCCCATGCACAGCCCAGAGTAATTCAAAATTACCTCCCCTCAACCCACTGCGCAGACCAGGGCATTTCAACAACCTTAGAGAAACAGCACTTATTTTTAGAAAAGGTCAGTATAACTAAGGCAGTGGTATTTCTTACAGCTGAGAAAGATAAATTTATGAAAATATTGTGTGTAACCTTCTTAAAAAACATGAAGTATATATAAAGTTATTTTGCCCACAAATTTGTAAGACTTTGTTTCAAGCCAAATTTCTTCAGTGTGCTTTGGACTCACAGGATTCCCTGTTTATTCTGCTTACTCATGAAAAGTGAACAGTGCTAGTGCATAATGCTTATTCTCTACAATAGAATAGTATCATGACACTAAAGAGCATTGTAGGGCTATGGAGCTTAGAAAAATAACACCTCACGATAAACCAATTTTTTATTAATAAACTTTTAGTTTTAATTACAGTGATGTTAAAATGTTGTATATATATATATATAAGATGAAAAAGAGGACCAGAATACAGAATATTTCTTTTTCAGGATAGCAAATTATTCACTTGCTTCAATGTGTTGTTGTAAAGATACAAAAGATATGTGTACTATAAAGGCATCTTTGTGTTTATTGAGTGTAATGTATAAAAGTTATTGCACCAGATATGCTGTGGTGACACTTCCTTCCCACAGGGATAAAAACAGCTCTAATGTGAATCAGAGGAAGAAAGAACTGCTTGGACAACGCTCTGTCATGGGCCATACAGTCAGTGTACCTCTTCAAAGCTCACTTAAGCCTCCTTCACTGTATCTCTATCTTTGTTGTCTGCTGAAACTGGTGTTTAATAGACTGTGAAGCCTGTGAATGAAGACTTACTATTAAAAAAAATGGCTTAAGGTACATCACTAGCATATGTTAGATAACAGTAACTTATTTAGAAGTCTGAGCTCTGAATTCACGTCCTCTGTTCTAGGAAACTGGTATTCCTTCAAAACTGGAAGTAACACCTTTGCCAGAGCAGCAGCAACTTGAGTGGAACTGAACTGCTCAAGCCTTCTTTCTGGTCCCCTTTCACCAGGGCAGAAACATGTTGGGAAAGTAATGTGGCAAAGTCTACCATGTTTCTCTCTCTGCTCTGTAGAGGACCTTGACTTATCAGCCATATCAAGTAGGCAGCCCTTCTGAAGGCCTGATCTGAAAGCTTTATTTGGTCTTTGATGACAGTTCATCTGATCTCTGACAACAATGGTCACACACAATATGAATCAAGATGTGGGGGGTTTTAACTGTCAAAAGAAAACTTACAGTTAAAACACCTCAAAATTGTTTCAGTGTTTTAAGGAAGTCTCTTTTACTCTATGCATCCCTTGAATTAAAGTTGCTTTCCAGGAATTCTCTGCTTTACTGACAATGACATCCCACATACTTTTAATCAGCTTTCAAGGTCAAAACTGAAGTAGAACAAAGCTTCAACAAGAATTAATTAAATATTATTAATTTATTTAAATTAGCTGTAGATCTGCTAAATGAAATAGAAAAAAACTTGCTCATTTCTGTCTTAGCAGGAGGAGAAAAACTGTGACAATGTGGGATTTAACAGTGTGCATTTGATAGAATGAAATATATGCTAATTTCTCTGAGCTTTTATGTATTTTTCATTGCTTTGCTAGGCTTTAGTAGGGATTTTCTTTCTTTGCTTCTTGTAGTGGACAGTGATATGCAGCATATAACCTCATTCAATAAGCCAATGATTCAAGATGATTGAAATTGATTTTAAGATTGCATTAGATCAGACACAAATTTTAGCTTATTGTATATTTTATTCTTTTTGACTGGCTTTTCTTTTCTTTGTCAGCACTACTATGCAAGAGGCTTCCACAAAAATTGGTCTCCAGTTTAGTGCAGATTAACCATAATGAAGGATGCTCCCTGACAGGTGCTGGCCCTCTACCCTGTCCAGAAAGTTATTTTCTCTTTCTGCTATAACACACCCATAGAGAGGGGTCTGAACCACAATCATGAATCCAAACACTCCCTAGTTTGGGTTAAGCTTGGATCCAAACCAAAATTTGCAGCTGGGACCCATCTGCAGTTATAACACAATATTGGACAAGTCTGCAGTGGTGTAAATTGGCACAGATTCATGGACTTCAAAGGAAGCGTGCCAGTTTGCAGGAGCAGAGAGTATGCATAATCCTTCCTCTGTGAAGAAGGAAATAAAAGAGTCTGAGGAAGTCAAAGTAGATAGAGGAAATATGAAACATCCAGATCAAACTGAAAAGCAACATGCCTTGAAAGTTAGAAGTATAGTGTGATGCAGACTTATGTACATGTTTGGAATACATTACAAGGATACTTATAAGTGCTTGGCCTTGTCCGCTTTGTTGCATTTTATGCCAAAGAGTCCTCAAGAAGAAAAGAACCCATCGTTTCTCTTACTAAATTTTTCAGGAAATTATTACTTTAACCATTATCTTTCTTTGAGCAAGAGAAAAATTAGTCCAAAATTTCTTTGAGAATCCATAAATGGTATTTCCTCTCCAGATTAATAATTTGGTCACTGCTTCAGTCTCAGAGCTGTAGTGCATGCTAATACTCACTGTGATCCCCTCCTGCCATAGGGCACCACAACACCCAGCAATTCTTGTCCATGCTTGGGTATAAGTGCTTTATTTCTGTGGGAGTCCCTTAGTAAAATTCATTAATATAAATGCGGTCACTTTAATATAAACAAGCCTTTTAGCTTTTACAGTCTTTTTTTAAGTCCTTCTGTAAAATCTTTTAGTTGTCTGT
The DNA here is from genome assembly GCF_000695815.1 of Acanthisitta chloris. Classification (NCBI taxonomy): domain Eukaryota; kingdom Metazoa; phylum Chordata; class Aves; order Passeriformes; family Acanthisittidae; genus Acanthisitta; species Acanthisitta chloris. Next base: position 9,506 of record NW_008661148.1, read on the forward strand.
AAAATCTTTTCTTCTAGTTTGTAAATTTTAATTTCAATGAAAAATGAGGGAAAAATTAGAAAACAGAAAACTCAAAGAGCTCTTTGGAGTCCCATTAAACCAACAAGCAAGGGACATAGAGTGCAAATATAGGCAGTAGCTATATTAAGTCTGACAGATTCTTTTTTTTTCCCAAGTTTTTTTTACAGCTTTGCTGAATATGAGCTCTCTTATTTCCTCAGTTAAAAGCTACCTGCTTGGTTCTTTACATGGCTTTTGCTTTGTACACTGCACTCAGCTGCCATCCTCCTGCATGAACATTTGCAAATGTTCTGCTCCACGGTAAAGTTCACATGCAGCAGGGATGCCTCAGACAATGCTTGTGCCTGCTGCTCCACAGCATCAGCCCTGGTTATGTCCCAAAGCACAGCTTCCCTGCACTCGTTTCCTTCAGAGGTGATACCAGTAACCACAGGAATGCAGCAGCATTTTGGAAAAAAACTATGAAAACAGCAAAGTGATCTGTGCTTAGGTGCCTGTGCACTCATGGCTGATAGGAGGAGTTGTCTATAGAATCATTTAAAGTTAAGACTTGGGTTAAAGGCTTCATCTAAACACTGCTCAGAAACAGTGATATTTAGAAGACTGCCACTAGGACATCACAGTAGAGTTGTGTGTTGGCAAGTGTAAAGTGGAAGTAGGCAAAATAAGTTTTTCATATAAATCAATTATAACCTTTTCCTCATCATAAAACTGCCAGTTGATCTAATTAGGTAGAGACAATGAAAACACAAAGTAGGCACCATACATCTACAACAATATAAACCATAGCTTATGTGTTATCTTTTCTGGTTTTATCAAGGCTTGATCTGAACCATTAAAGCCTTAGCAAGGACTGGTTTGGACAAAGAGCAAGAAAACATACTTACACATCTTAAAATGTCATTTTGCTGTGAATAAAAGGAAAAAAACCCCAAAACACAAGCGATACATTTTTACTCTATATCTGCTTTCAAAAAAATTTCTGCTGAACTCTTGAACTGTTTCCCAAACACTGCTTGAAATATGGAGACTACTTCATCTGTTCATTCCTCTTAAGTACACCCATCTGGCAGCACAGATAACCTCTGTGCACCGGCTCAAAGCTTAGCTTTCTAGGTTACCCTTTTCAGCCTGCTTTCCTGAGTACATCTCTGAGCAGGATGCAGTGCATGCATGTACATGAAAAACACTCCAAGCAGCAATCTTGTAACACAAACCTACCCTAAATGAATAAGAAAAATAAGAATTGCTTCATTTGTGTCATAAAACCAAACTGCATAGGGCACAGCACATGGAGGCAAGGCTGAGTAGGGAAAAAAAACTGGATTTCTTGTTGTGTATCATCTAGCAAGGACTAAATACACACACAAGACCGAAGAGGTACATAATCCATAGCTGTAACAAGTATGTTTTAGGTGCTAATTCTGTTTTAGAAATACAGGAATTTTAGGTTCCCAAAGAGTCTTGGACATCTAGTTGTCCCTTTATCTGCCATTAGAAGTGTAGACCCTTAGAAACTGATCTAATCCTGCCTACTGTATCATCTAGCAAGGACTAAATACACACACAAGACCGAAGAGGTACATAATCCATAGCTGTAACAAGTATGTTTTAGGTGCTAATTCTGTTTTAGAAATACAGGAATTTTAGGTTCCCAAAGAGTCTTGGACATCTAGTTGTCCCTTTATCTGCCATTAGAAGTGTAGACCCTTAGAAACTGATCTAATCCTGCCTACAACTATGTAAGCAAAGTACAGTAACCAGCCTACAGTGTATTCTGGAAGCAAAACTCTCACTCTGCTCTATTGAGGGTGTTCCAGGGGAAAGATCTGCTAGTCTGATGAATGTCTTGGTGAATTTATTTTAGGGATTCTTTGTAACTGGGACTCACAGGGCAGTGATAAGCATGTAAGAAGCTGTTAAGTGAAGTGTGTAGTTAGTAAGTACTGCCCCTGAAGAAAACAGGACTGCCCAGTTTAAGGAAATGGGTAATTCTGGAAAACTACTGGATGCACCGAGAGCACAAGCACAAAACAATTCCAATCTTTTCAGTAAATTACCTAGCTAAAGCAGAAGTGGTGCCATAGGAGTGGTGTATTAAGAAACAGGAAAAAGTGATGTGGCTACAGAACATAGTCACTCAACTGATAGGCAGGGTTTAATAAACAAGTATTGAGGAAAAAAGGGAAAAAAATAATTGTCTATAACCTAGTAGAGATAGATGGTTGCTAGGTAGATAGATGCATACATTTAGATAGATACAAGTTTTAGTGCTGCCAGAATAACCAAGCGTTGGGTGAAAACTATTTTACAGCTGGGAAGTTCCTACTCCTGTTCCCAGACATGTGTTCTTGACACTGATTTTGTGTGCATTTTTTAATGCCCTTGGTCAAAAAGACGTGGTGTGGTGCTGATATGGCCTAGTGATACAGTGTTGGGAGGGAATATGACTCTAAAGGATGTCTGGACTGAAATACACAGGAAGAACCATGTGACGTTGTAGGCTGCAGTAACTGAAATTCAATACTACAAAATGCAAGGTCATGCACTTACGGACTAATAACAAAAGCCTCTGCTACAAGCTAAGAGCTCATTTGTTAGAAATGACTGAGGAAGAGAAAAAACTGAGTATATTAACAAGTCACAGGATAACTATTAACTATCAAAGTAGTGCAGTGGCAAAAAGAACAATGTTAACAGGAGCAATACTTCTATGGATAAGTAAAAATTAGTGCCATTGAACAAATGGAGATATAGTCAGCTCAAGATGGGAACACTGCATACCTGCCTGATCAAGTCTAAGAGATAAACTGTAACCAAAACTTGGGCACAAAGAGGCTGTGGTAGAGGAATAGAGCTTGTAGCTATGTGCAGTGGGGAGCAGCAAGCAAGTTTATGCAGCAGGGAACCAGCTCCAGCTCAAAGACAGTGCCAACAGAAAAAACCAGTAGCACACGTAACGCTAGGTTAAAATTTAAATATACTGAAAACCAGTAGAGCAGTGAAGTGGTCAAACAATTTCTGTCAGTAACAGGATCTGCTGAGGTGGAATTTGGCCAAATAATGGAAAGACTTATGTAATATGTATATATAAGGTCATTTGTAACACGAGGAATCAGGACCTGATAGCCCATCAAGCCTATTCCAGCCTTTTGCTCAGAAGGATTTCTTTTTCTGCAGTCCTCATGAGAGCTGCAGTAGCTGCCTTCCCTTCCTGTGCTTCAGAGACAGGGCACACTGAGAAGCAGTGTTGGTGTAACATGATGCAGACTACCATGGCTTCGTGCCCAGCACTCTCCCAGGACAAACCTGCGAGACGTCTGTGGTAGCTGCAGCCAGAAGGCTCAGTGCCACAGAGGCACAGACTCCTTCTGCAACAGGGAGGGAAGAGTCCTAACACATGAGGAATCCTCTGCACATGGGATGCAGATGGAGAGACACCCCCCACAGTTGGAAAGAAATATTCACTTCTGCAGAGTGCTTGCAAAGGTGTGAATCAGATATCTCTGCTGACTACTTTACATATATACTTAGTTTTCAAGTAATTTATGGCATCAAAACACTCATAATTATATATTGATACAATTTTGGTCTCTGACCACAATACTTTCAGTGAAGCACTTTAGTGCTGTTTTTAGTGTTCCCATTCCTTCTTCATATTTACTGCTATATATATTTTATTTTTTTCCATTTGCCGTAAGAAGCTCAACTGAAAAGTTGTTAGTATATAAGATTCGACATGTTGCTGAAAATATTTTGGTTTTTTTCAAAATAATAAGCATTTGTTGGATATGAGTAAGCAGACCTAATTCACTTGAATAAGTCATGAGCTTTCGTGGGATTAAATGTATAAGGAAGTACTGTCCAGGGTAGGAGAGGATTTTAGACTTAAAGTCATGATGCGAAGATTGACAAACATCAGCAAAATAAAAGTGATTCCACCGATACAGGAGAATGTTAGATGCCAGACATTGTGAAACATGAATGTACTGCCAAGGAGTTCAGTGTGAAGTATGGTTTATATGTCTCCAAAGGCAATTTGTTAGGAAGTGACTGGGGGGGATTAGTGAAAGGATATGAAACATTTTAGCTGTAAGTCACTAGTTCAAATCCTCTCCAGGGCAGGAGTGAATAAGGACCTAAAGCACTGGAATTGATGGAGTTGGTGCTATGGCTGATCTTAAAGTTATGTATGTGCTTAACAGCTTTGCTGGACTGAGGCTGCAAAGTCAGTGTTATTTGTTGGTCCATGTGAAATAAGTTGATGTCCCTGATTCAATCCCACTAAGTCAGCACCAAAGGATTAAACAGCAATGAAGTGCTTTTGCACATCTGGTGCTTCTCCCACTGGAGCATGGCTGAGTGACAGGCAGGGGAAAGCTGTACCTGCCTTGGGTAGAGAGGATTTTAGTCTCTAGTGCTGTAAATCTGGCACCTGTCACAAGCACTAAAGATCACATTACATAGGACAAACCTGGGGCTTTGTTTTTTTCTTAAATGTTTTCACAGCTACATCTAATCAATACAGTCTTCTCTTTGTTGTAGGAAGAAGTAGTGATTAACTTTCTGTCCAACACAAGTGCACTCTCAAGCTGGCACAGAATTCTGAAGAATAACAAGAAAACCAGTTTTGCCTAAACTAATGTGTCCTTTGCCAAACTCATACAATTATTGAGATTACAAAAAAATTTCAAGGCTGCATATCTTCATTTTATTGCAAGGAAACACTAAGGCAATCACAGAAAGTCCAGAGAGACCCTGGTCAAGCATTCATCAAGGCAACACTTTCAGGATTACATGGGTGGAAGTATGTACTCACTGTACGATTAAACAGCAATGTCACAGTTTTGTGATTTGCCTCTGGAGAAGAAAAGGAGATCAAGAGCTTTTATCGTGTTCAGGTGCAAGCCACAGGAAATTAGGCTTGCTTTATAGACCATGATTTCCTGACTACACAAGCATAACAATAATTAGAAATCTTGCAGAGGAGATTATATACTGCAAATGTAGTTGTTTACCTCTGCATTCCTATTGTGAGATGAGTTTTCCAATAACATTAGTTATCCTGTATATTTTCCCTGCTGAAACAGGTAGAAAAAAGTCTACATATTATGAGACTTTAGACTTCTAAAGCTGTATGGTTCATGAAGTCAAAGAGATGCCATAGGGTAACAAAGGAAATAAGTTATCATACAGGAGGTGGCAAAATCAGCCTATAATTTAATGAAAATTCAGGAAACAGTGTCATTTATATAGATATGCCATTGGTATATATCTATGTTGCTTGTACCTATATTCCATTTTCTGTAGTTTTTTGATTGAAAAGTTACCATTGATCAGAGCCACCATAACATACCAAACTCATGCTGCCCTTGGAAAGCAAATCCAGAGAAATTAAAAAAGAAAACCCTACCCAACATAAAAGTGAAAGAAGATATATATGTGAAATTACACTTGGTTTATAAAAAGACTGGGCATGTATTGAACTCTAATGTCATGCAATCTGGCTGTGAAGCATCTGAAAAACCTTTTACTGACAAACAGAAATATTATTTAGAGGTGAAGAGATAAATCAAGCTCTGTAGAATCAAACTTGAGGTCATGCAAATCATTCACAGATAACTGAAAGGTAGAAATGCCAAAGGCACATTTCCTGTTTGAGTAGTAGCTACCAAAACTTTACTGATGACCACAACACTTGTTTGTTGCCCCTACCACACATGGGTATTATCAGATTTTCATCCTCCATGTGCATTGTGTTTTGAAAATATGCAAATGTAAAATATCCTTACTGAAATATATCATGTCCAACTAACTCAGACAGCCTAAGACAGCCTGTCAGCTTTCCACGCAAGCTTGCTTTAGTTCAGCTGAGCCATTAGATTGTTTTAGAAGCTCATTGTGCATATTATTTAGACACATGCCACCAGCAATAAGACACTTAAGCATAATTGGCAGCTGCCTTTTCATGCAATGAATGGCAAGGTATATGTCAGAGACAGACAGTCTTCAACAAACAGAAGTCATTGTACAGAGTAAAGATAAGATTTGCAGAGAATAAAGGGTACAGGTGTATTAAAATTCTATCTGATTAGATTAATCTGTGTGTTTGAATTGAGAAGGTAAGCTCTATTAGCTTCCCTTTCTTTAATTAATAATATCATTAGTTATTTATCAGCCATGGCTTTGATATTTCACAATAAAGATCTCATTGCTCACTATATTTTTCTTGGGTTTAATATTAATTATGAGCTAATTATAATATATGTAAGATGGGATTAATTTCACCTTCTTTAATGATCTAATATCTAGACATCCACTCGTGTCACCTCAGAGTTCATTATCACTCTCTGGAGAACAATTTAGGCTATCTGCTTTAGGTACCATTTTTTCACATGAAGCAACCTGAATGATGCAATTTGATAGACCCCTAACTTTTAAATGGCCAGAGTGAGATGAATGCTACCCATAGGGACAACCCTTTCATCCTTCGAAGGTGAAGATGAGGTGACCTCTTCAGAAAGAACTCATTTAAACTCAGGTTTATAGAATAAGGGTGAAATAAATACTGGTACCTTCCAAACCATTGAGAGTTTCACTACCATCCTCACTGGAGACAGGAGGTCACCCTGAGCCTCAGCATGAAAGGCCATCACACACTCTCCATCTTTCCTGATAACAACATCAGACATGAAAAGAACTGTGACTGTTATATCCATTACATTATCTCGGAATCAAATTTTTAATCCCTTTTTTGCAACAACAATTTGTAATGAATATGGAAGTTGGACTGCATGGTGGAATTAGCAATGGTAAGGACTGAGACCTGCCTGAGCCTGAGAGCTTTCAGGTGCACTCCATGTATAAACAAAGATAAATTAGTGATATTAAAAGTACCCAGAAAGTATACTGAACACTGCATTATTGGGAGACAATGAGAGGAAAGCATAAGCTCTTACAGTGGCTGTTTGTAGATGACATGAATCTTCAAGCTGGACTTGATTAGAATTTAATTGGAAGGGGTGTGGGGTTAATGAAAAAAGTGCAAATGATGTCTTGTGAACTCTTAATGTTTTAGGATGAGACACATAAATAAATATGCACTGCATATCAGGATTATATTTTTTTTATTTTCTTTTGATAGCTCCCGAATGGGTTTTGTATGCTTCACAAGGAACAAAATTATTTTCATGTTGGCCAATACTGCAAGGTGAGAGCCTCAAAAATACTGATGACAGGAAAGAAAGAACAAACATTGTCACTTATTTGGTTAACCTGACATCTGAAGCATACCTATAATTATTGTATTACATGTGGTTCATGGATATTTGTTACAATTATCTTAATTAATTTTTATCTGGGTACAGTATGTCCAATTTGGAATAGATTAATTCTCAGCTAAAACAGAAGGACAGAATGATCAAAAGGAAAGAAGGATTATCCTATTGTCATCATTATTAGTGGGTTTATTCACTAGACAAAATTTGGTATCTTATAGTTTGTTTTATGTATAAAGAGGAATAAATTATGAAGAAAATGTTGTTACAAAAACTGTACATAATCCTGTTTCCTCAGGCATGAGGAATCTGGGCACAAATTTCACCATTCACAGTCATTATGGTTTTTAGCCAGCATCCTACTAAAAAAGCCTATCACATCCTATCACTGCAAGCATGGCTCCTAAAGCCATGGAGCAGTGACCATTCCAGCTCTTCCAAGCTCTCTTCCCTTCCTCTCTCTGAGCACTTGCCTTTGCTGTTCAAAATCCAAACACGTCTATTCAGATAAAGCAGATCCCTGGGCCACCTTATGTTTGTTTACAACTTGGATGGAGCCTTGTGTCTATGTTTTGCTCTAGGAGATTTCTATTGCATCAAGCTTCCTTCTCCTATAACAGAGGTTAATGACTTTTTAAAGTTATCTTAAATGAAAAGTGGTGGTTAAACCTAATGTTCCACTGAATTTTAATCCAGGCTATAACAATGTTTTAAGACTTTCTGAAAGTAAGTTTAAAGTTTTACAGGGCTATTAAATGTTAACCTGGCCTTTGACAGCTATAGTGTGGTTTCATCAGCTCACACTGCAAAGAACTGAGGAAGCTGTAGTTCAGCATGAACTTCCCATTACCACTCACATCCACCAGTACTCCATTTAAGTTTTAAATACTGCTTACATGTTACTGTGAGATCACTGGAAATGACAGGGAATCCCACTAGCAATCCTGCTATCTCCAACACCTCTTCCCTTGCACTAAAAAAAATGATAGCATATGTTTCTGTCTTTCTGATAAGCTTGACAGGTTCATTACCCCTCTTTAGTTTGCTAAAGCTCAGAGTAAAAGTAGTAATTTAAAATTCTTAAGCAGACCATTCAATTTAATTTATATTACTATATGGTACTATGCTAACACACATGGTATCGCACAAATATGCTAACAGTTTTTCAAATTAAAGTATTGAAATTAAAGCAGAGAGGTGTATTTGGACATGGTTTATGCCAGTAGAGAATGCTCTCCTAGAATAGTTCTCTGTCAAACCCAGCTTATAATAGAAGTGGTTGTGGAGCTGCCTTCTTCTAGTAGGCTGACAGGACTGGTGTTAAGTTTCATCCTGTCATGCTTACTTACAATCTTTGTGCCAAAATAAACCATTCCTTTCAGTCATGGTATTTCTGTTTTACAAATAATCATGATCTGTTACCATACCCATCTTTAGTCCCATTTGCTCAATCCAAATACATTCAGATTTCTTTACCTCTTTCATTGATTTTTTTTTTTCTGGTGTCTTTTTCCTCTACATTATATTTTTCTGAATTATTTATGATACATCATTATCATTCCAGTATTCATACTATGTTAAGGGGTTGGAATGGACCTTAGAGATCATCTAGTTCTAATCCACCCTGCCCTGGGCAGGGATACCTCTCACTAGACCAGGTGTCTCAAGGCCCCATCCAACCTGGCCTTGAACACTGCCAGGGTTGGGGCATCCACAGTCTCCCTGGGCAACTTGTGCCAGTATCTCACCATACTCACATAAAAGAATGTCTTCCTATTCTAATCTAAATTTGCCCTCTTTCAATTTATACCCATTACTACTTTTCTCATCATTACAGTTCCTAACAAAGAGTCCCTCTCCAGCTTCCTTGTAGGCCTTCTTCAGATGCTGGAAGGTTGTTATGAGGTCCCCACACAACCTTCTCTATTAGGTTTGCCTAGGGCTATACACAGTTCTTATTAATGGCATACCTAGTAGAGAGATCCAGAAACTGTTCACATGTCAAATAGAATGAGAATTTTCTTATGTAACATCTATGAGGGAGATGTGTACAGTACAAACCATCATGGAAAATAATTTTATCCTAGTTTAATAATTTATTCCAGAACAGATAAGGACAGTTTCTTGAGTATGATACAAGAAAGATGTTTATGTCTGCCCAAGTCAGTGATTCCCAAACTCTAGGTCACATCTGTCAGCAATTAAGGCTACAGGGTTCATGAGCCCCATAGAAATGTGACAAGGCAGTGGGGAGGTTGGTGGCTCCAAGTCAAAAAAAAGTTTTAGGATTCATTGGTCTAACATATACGTACCATGCCTTTGAAAAATCAAAAGAGAACAGCCATGAACAGGGAATGCTTTTAATGGTTCTCTGTTCCCCACCAAACTGCATCCTGAGTTAGGGAAGCTCAAGGTCTGGTCCAGCTCCTTCCTGAGGGGTATAATACTTGGAGTACAGAAAAAGCATGAGGGTCACATCAATCTTCTTCCACTTCTCACATGTTTTCTTCCATTCCTTTCTAACTCTTTTACTTGGACATTTCCCTTCCACTGATGGACACGATACTGACTGTTTAGGAATCACCTACTTGGTGTCTTCTCTGTCCGAGTTAGGGAAGGGACAACAGAATAAAAGTATGCATGACATATAGGAAGGACATCAAGTTTCAGCATGCCTCATCCTAGCTGTCGGTACACAGAAAAAGTCTGCAGAGCATTTATATCATTTTACATCATATTCCTTGGGGAACAGGCTCTGTTAAGTTAATTTTTTTTGCCCGTGTAATTGTTCTTCAAGTCTTGCCCAAGTGAATGGTAACATGTGTTCCATTTTATTTTCCTATAATTATGATTCAGTTGAGACCTGAAATCTATCAAAACCTGTGTTGTTTTAATTTTTATTTAAAATTAATGAGGAGCATCTAGAGGAGCGATTCTTTGCCTTACAATTGAGCTGTTGTCTCTGCATAGAGCTATCACATATAGCCCTATACATAAATTCATATAACCAGAATTTATCCAGAGAGATCATATATAGGGCAACCAGTCCTTACCTTTGTCCTTCTTCTGCTAGCAGACTCTCTCTCCAAATGTCCTGATTCCTGACTGTACAGGAATGGTGGTTTAGAACAACTGAGACTTCTGTATAGTTGTTCTACCCATTCTTTAAAAAAGAAAAAAGACTGGTATATTTTAAGCGGAGTTAGGAGCACCTGGAAAAGGCTGGATGAGAGGGTAACCAAAAACTGTACTCCTCTCTTTCTACAATCCTTGCCCATGGCTTTGTTCCTCCTGACTCTAGCAGTCTTGCTCTTGTTGTTATACATGCATTTCAACTTGTCTTTAAATAAATACTATTATTCTCCTGATTTTTTAGCTTTTTAAAAAATTTTTAATAATATAGTTCTTTACCTCCCAGTCATCTTATGTGTTGGGTTCCTGCAAAATTAGGAGCACCTGGAAAAGGCTGGATGAGAATAATATAATAAATAGAATAGAATAGAACCATAGAATCCTATATGTTAGAATAGACCTCTGAGATCATTGAGTCCAACCACTAACTCAGCACTGCCAAGTCCACCACCAAACCATGTCCCTAAGTGCTACATCCACAGTTTTTTAAATACCTCCAGGGATGGTGACTACGCCACTTCCCTGGGCAGCGTGTGCCAATGTTTGACAGTTCTTTTGATGAAGAAATTTTTCCTAATATCCAGCCTAAATCTCCCATTGTGCAACTTGAGGTCATTTCCCCTCATCCTACTGCTTGTTGTCTGGGAGAAGAGGCTGACCCTCACCTTGCTACAACCTCCTTTTGGGTCTCCCCTAAGCCTCCTTTTCTCCAGGCTAAACAACACCAGCTCACTCAGTCACTCCTCATCAGACTTCTGCTCCAGGCCCTTCACCAGCTCCACTGCCCTTCTCCGTGTTTCTTGTAGTGAAGGACTTAGAACTGGATGCAGAATACAAGGTGTGTCTTCACCAGTTCTGAGTACAGAGGGACAATTACTGCTCTAGTCCTGCTGGCCACGCTATTTCTGATACAAGCCAGGATACCACTGGTCTTCTTGGTCACCTGGACACATTGCTGGCTCATGTTCATCCAGCATCCTCAAGTCCTTTTTTTGCTGGGCAGCTTTCCAGCCAGTCTTCCCCCAGCCTGTAGCACTGCATGGGACTGTTGTGACCCAAGTGCAGGACCCAACACTTGGCCTTGTTGAACCTCATAGCATTGGCCTCAGCCTATTGATCCAGCCTGTCCAGATCCCTCTGCAGAACCTTCCTACTCTCAAACAGATCAATGTTCCCACTCAACATGGTGTCATCTGGTACTGACTGAGGGTTCACTTGATCCCTTCATCAAGATGGCTGATAAAGATATCAATATCTTTAAAATTCAAAGGAAATATTTTTTTTTTCTGGAGAGATCTATATTTCTGTATTTCCTTATGAGCATTGCCTAGCACAACAGAGATCAGTTAAAGCTTGACATTTTAAAGTTAAAATAACTACTTGTTCTCAAGATAAGCTTTTGTACTGCTATTATGCCCTTATTTGTCTACGTACTTTAACAAATGTTTTTTTCCTCTTTTATCTGATTTATTTCACTTTGCTTTTATTTTAATTTCTCCCTCTA
>NW_008661148.1:21473-26809 GCF_000695815.1 Acanthisitta chloris
TGAAAGGGGTCTGGGATGTTTTCTCACTTTTTCCATTTTCCTTCTGACACACTGTAACTTTTCAAAACTTCCTCAACTTTGGACAAAGTAAAGAGAAAACAAGTAAAGTGAAACTCTGTAAATTTGTCACTCTATAACTTTTCAAAAAGGTGCAAAAAAGTATTTAAAATGTAATAGAAAGACAGAATTACAGAGTTTCAGTTTTCTGTTGCTTTTCACTTTTCCAGAGGCTTTTGAATTTACAGAGGTGCAAAAAGGAAAATGAGAAAAAAGAGGAATATAGAGAATAGAGGTCACAGTTTTTGAAGCATGTTTGTAGAAAGGGAAAGCTGTGGGGCAAAAATATAGGGTGAAGAAAGAATGAAAGTCTGATCTGAAGCTATGCAAAGAAAATTGTATCATTTTGTGCACTATAAAGTAAAAGATTATCTCTACTTATTTCATTACTCATATATTTTCTTAATAAATGCTGTCTCCCCTATGATTAGTATCTATGGATCAACTCAAAAGCAGTCTACAAGGTCCCAATTCAAAAGAGTACGTATCCATAGCTGCTATCTTTACTTTTGCCAGGTTGCATTCCTGGCACTTGGTTGGAGGCTGCAAATAGCCAGGAAGCTCCTTTGCAAAGAAGACAGAGCATTCTCAGAGGCCTCAGCTGTGAATGCACTTCCCTAAGGCACTAAATTTAAACAGGAATCTCATCACCCTCTACCCAAAGAGGAAGACATATTTCTTTGATGTTGGGATGATTTATACAAATAACTGTAAATATTGCTGTGCGTATTTTTTTGCTTTGTCTGCCTCCATGAATCTTGTGCTTAGTGTTGACGGTCCAGATTCTGGCAGCAGGGAGAAGGATCTGCCTCAGCCCCGGGCACAGAGAATTTCCAAAGGCTCTGCTCAAGAGTTGCAGCCTGAGACAGGCACTGGAGACAGATCTTTCATAGCAAAGCAATCTTTCCAGAAAGGAACTATATAAATAATGTAACTTTGTGCTAAACATACTGATCCTAATGATGAAGGGTGTCTCTCTTGTAATCTTTCTGAATTACCAGGAAACCAAGACACCTGCTTTCCACAGCACTTCCTTGACCACAGCTGAGTAAGTTGTATAGCCATCCCCACTGGTGCTGAGACAATCTTCTCTCCCAGCATAGGATTGTAATTGCCCACAGTGTTAGGCAGGGCTGAGTTTCCAGATACCAAAACCACTTTACCTCAGCAGCAGGGATGTAAGTGGGTGTACATAATCTGAATCCCACCTGAAATCTGGAATGTCCAAGAGATGCAGGCATCTAAATTCCAAAATGGCTTTTGAGACTGTCATAAAGAGAGTGTTCATGGGGCTGGAAGGCTGGTTCCTGAGGCTCTCCTTGTGGCCTGGGAGTTTGGAGCTAGGTAAAAGGTGGTGGCCTCGTGCAGAAACCTCACTCTTAGTGCACAGAGGCTGTGTGTGGCCAGGCTCCAGCAGTCTGACTCCTTACTGCCCACATGTTATTCCATGCCTGCTGGGATTGGGGGAGTATTTTGATCCTGTATTTGGAAACAAACCCAAAAACGTGGTCATGTACAGTTCTATAGATATGATATATGAAAACAACCAAATAGAGTTGGATTTATGTATTAATTCTGTACACATTAGCTGTAAAGAAAAAGAAAGAAATACAAATGGGGGCAGGGGGAGTGTATTTGTTTTTCAGATGACAATGCTTATTACATTTACCTGTGAAACTGGAAAGACCACAGGAGATGATTCAGATTATTGGGTAAATAATGCACATTTAAGAATGTGACCCTGACTGTCCCTTTTGCTGGTTCTTCATTTTGTTGAATGATTTATTTATAGCATGTCTGTGAATCCAGTCCCTTCTGTGGGTGATGTCATCTTTCTCATGTGTTACACACGCTGCACCCCAGGGAAAAAGGCAGCAACATGTCTCACCTTCTACTCTTTCTCATTCCTCTTAGTGCATATAGTTTATATACATATTTGTTTCAATTGCCACCAAAGCATCTATTAAAATTTACACATTTATAGAAAAAGGGGCAAAAATTACAGATGTCTATTCAAGTTTATTTTCTATTGCTATTCTATTCTGTTTGTGTCATTCACTTAAGCCTTGTTTGCAAAGTATTCCCATAGTACATTACATGTCTGGTGGTTAACACTTAGCTTTGGAGAGGTTAATCAATCCAAGGCTAGATGGTGATAGCATGAAATACACCTAGTAGCAAAAAGGCTGGAAAAGACAAACAATCACAACACCCACCCCTAACAAACAAACAAACACACACACAAAAAAAAACCCCAAACCAACCTGATGTCACTTTCCCAAAGGAAAAGAAAAAAAAAGGAGGCTAATAAATACCTGTCTAGTTTTCTCAGTAAGAGATCTTTTTAAGGATACTTTATTTACTTTTGATTGTATTTATTACAGATGTGCAATATGTAAATCTTTTAGTCACATAACAAAGTTATTAGAAAGGAGAATGATAAAAAACCAATTTGAATAACTTTCTGTATTTTGGAGGCAACCTATTTCTCTACACTGCACTGGGAAATCCATCCCACGCATTAACCTCCCAGCTGAGCACAATACAAGCAGCTCTTGGGAGGCAAGGAAAATTTCCAGTCCCTGCTAGCTTCTGTGAGCTGGGAATTGGTGGCTGGCCCTTAGCAGATAAACTGTGACTTCCCTTGAAGAAAACATTTCTATTCCACTGCCATCCTGCCAGTCCTTACCAGATACTCCCTCTGTTTCAAGGCTTAGTAAAACTTATGATGAAGAAAACTTTCTTGTTTTTTTCTGCAGCTGTAACACACAAAGCATCTCAAATAGCTGGAACTAAGTGCATGATTTAAGCCACAATTCATATAAATTAAATTTAAAATAACTTTTGTGATAATATATTTATACATGGTACTTCAAGCAGCTGCTTTATGTTTCACAAAGGATAAGAATTCTGAATTCTGGGAATCTTTTCTCAAAAATCCTTTAACATATATATCACCTCCAACATCCCAGCTCTTCTTACATGCAAAAAGGACATTAATATAAATGAGAGTGATTTGTGTAGAGAGGAGATTCTCAAAATCAAGATGAATTAAAAGGTTCTTAGAAGAGAATTTTAAGACAGAGGAACATAAGTCATGGAATTATACAGTGAATATGGATATGACTAGACTATCCTAAAGTAAGGTATATGGTAAGTAGTGTCTGATTTTAATATAATATTCTTAACAAATGTTTGTTGGACCAACTGGTGAATATCTCTTGCAAATCTTCTATACATGAAAATATTTGAGCTAAAATTGATTAGTGTTTTACTTCTTATATATTCACAACATTTTGTGTGTGTGTATGTGTGTATAGATATACTTCAAATTTTATAATGCAAAAATATATGTGATGGGAAAATGCACCACTGAGGAGAACAGCTAGCTAAGCTTCAGATGAATGTATAAGGTTCTGTCTGGGAAGACTGAATCCATTAGTGAACTCAACTAATAGGTCAAGAAAAGTAATAGCCAAATAAATATTTTATTAGCATTTTGTGAAACTTGCTAATGGTTAAGCCTACTCATTCTACACTAGTGGGAATCTTTATTCAATATCAGGTCATTATTCAATAGATATTGTCTCCAATTTCATACAAAGTGACTTTCTGGGTGTGACTGGAGAAAGGTATTTTCACATTAATTGAATTCTTTACTCTAGGATACAATGGGTGAAATCTGCTGCTGCTCTAAATTTTGCTGGTTAACTGATTGGGGAATCAAACAGCTGTATAAAGATGAAAAAAAAAAGAGGTCTATTTCTTATTAAATTTTCACAACTAAAATTGGTCTTGGAATGGTGAATAAGGCAAAGGCTGGTGTCAGACAGGAGTAACACACCCCAGTTCTCCACAAGTTCAGTGTGGAGACCCAGCCCTCTAAGCACCTCCAGTCAGTTAGGAGAGGAGTTGTTTGTGAATGCCAGCATGGATGTGAGATTAGTATGGATGTGTGATTGCATATACATACCCTCATCCTTTCTAACTCCAAGTTTTGACCTCTACTTCATCTCCTTCATTTGGGGTCGAGTCTCTCAACATGGAAAACTGGTGGAGATGGGAGTTGGCATGTACCACTTATGCAGCCAGGGATGACACAAGGCAGCCACATCACATCTTGCTGGTTGGTGCCCTGGGCACACTCATTTCTCAGAAATGTTTAACTAAGATCCTGATGGATAAGCAGCAGATGCAGCTCTTTAGTGTTCAGGGAACTCTGGAAATTTCCTGTTGAGGTAGCCCTCTCATATACGTGCTAAACCCCAGAAAACATAGAGCTCAGTGGGCAACTCATTGTAGACAGCTGTCTGTCTTGCCTTTCTCTTTTAACTTTGTTTCCTTCCTTTTATCCCCAAATCAGGCCTACTCAGTTCTGGTTTTGCTGCCATCCACAGCAGTGTCTGTGTCTAAATTCAAACTTAAATGGCATTTATTCTGTCAATAACACCATTAACAGCAGTGGAATATTTATGGAGTAAGAAACCACTGAACATCAGAAAAAACATGAAATCTGTTGCACTGAATATGTATCATTTTGTTTCAATTCTAGTAAAACAACCCAAATGAGCCTGAAACTTCTATTCTCCGTTACGCTTTTCTAGCTTCAGTTTCATCCCCTATGCTTTGCAAAAAAAAAAAAAAAAATTGGAGAGAGGGAAAAAACCAAAAACATTCATATTTGAAGATAGGACTGTTTATGATTCAGTAATCACTGAAGTTAGACCATAACACTGACGAAGGGAGCATTCCCTTCTCAGGACACTAAATCAATTTTACTAATTTATGTTAATATTTAAGCAGGAAAAATACTTAATGATTCTCTCTTATCTAGTCCAGATGGATTGATTTCTTTTCCTAAGAGAGAAGTTTATGAAAATATTGTCTAAACTAACTGTGAGAGTGCTAGAAGAACATACACTGTATGATTCTTATGTATAATTTAAAAAGCAATTTCAAGGCTCCAGTTCTATAGCTGTTCAAAATATAAAATTCTCACTCAGCTCTGAAGTTGGAGGAGATTCAATAGAAGTGATTCTACAATTGATTTCAGTAGGTGTTTTGACTACAAGGGGAGAACAAAATTGGCCAACAATATCTGCAAAGTGCTTTTTGGATTCTTGGGAGTGAAGGCACTGCAGTGTAAATTGCTATAATTTTTATGAACTGGAACACTCATCCCAATCCCAAATTCTGTAAGAAATTTCTGAATTTAAAAGAAATTGTATCCACAGTGTCATTCTTTGCTCCCCCTGTTAAGCCCCCATGTAAACAGGAAT
>NW_008661148.1:26835-35346 GCF_000695815.1 Acanthisitta chloris
ACAATACGCATCAGTAATAAAGCAGAAGAGGCTTTAAGGCCTCTTTTCTTTGCCTTTAGGCTCATGATTTTTGTATCCAGCCAGACACAATGGTGACAGCTTCTCTCTGAGACTATTCCATAGATTGAGGTTAAGGTATTCTCCAAAATTATAGGAGCATTATGGTCAAAGTCCTGCAGAAGTAGGGTTTGTAACCTGTAGCTACATCTACACTAGTAAATTAAACCAAGGTCTGTTCCCCAGCTTGGAGGCCAGCTGGCATGGTCTGCCCACATCTATGCTATTAAACTCTTACTTTCCAAAACAGAGTGTCTGAATCCAAACTGCCTATTGGGAATGATCTTTGGCCCATGTTAATTTCCAAATTGTTCCAGTGATTTTTTGGAAGAGTGCTAGCATTCACCAGCCAAAACAATGTCAGGGATTTTGCTTTCTTACAATTTAACAATGCAGACAGCTGAGTTCCAGTGCCTGGACTATGTGCTGACTCTGTTTTCTTATCTGAGATGTGCTTTCTATCTCTACCTCTGTGTTTTCTATTTCCTGAGCCGTACATGCTCTACCTACAGGATGCCATATCAGTGGAAAGAGTTTGTCATCTGTCGTCAGAATAAAACTAACAACTTACTTGAGGTCTTGAATGGAGAGAGATGTCTAGAGTGACATCCTGAGACAGGTGTTGGGGACACCAAACACATCCCATTTTTTCAGTAAAGTTGTAGACAGCTCCCCACCCTGTATAAAGGCTGATTTCAGAAATCTACCATGGATGGCCAGCTAATGCCAGGTCTCCAGCTTCTAGGTACTGTATCACTTGGCACATGCTGTTATAGCGGTGTATTTATAAAAAAGGGTTTGAGTAAAGTTGCAAATGCAATTTTTCCTCCATTGTTCCTTAACTTTGCATGACTGATACAGCAGCTTTAGTACTGTTTGTTTAATTGTATTTGTGCACAAAAGACTGTGATATATATCAATATTTATATCTGTTCATTTATATAAAAAATACATGCTCAGGAAAAGGCTGGAGGGAGAACATGTGTGTAAGAAATTGACATAAGGAAAGCAAAGATAAATATTTTTGAAAAACTATTGCCATAGTGTTCTCGAATGTCTTTAGTATTATTGTAAATGCTTTCCATTTGTATGTGACTTTGTATACATCTTTGCTCATCTTCCAAATGCAAAATACATTTGTGGAAACGTGATATTTTACATCTGACTGACTAGCATAGTGGAAATATTAAAAAAGTCTATCCACAAAAGCTCTTCTTTGGGGCTGGAGAACTCCCATGGTGACATCAAGATTAACATTTCAAATGGGCAGTTATCTGGGAGAGGTAGTGGTGGTATTTTTGCTGCTATTTCCTCTTATATATACATTAATAATCTGCCATTCAGTTTGTGGAGCAATTCACATAAACTTCAGGCAAAATCAGGATGGACAGTTTTAGCAGTTTAAGTAGGTGGTTTTCAGAAACCTAGTTGAATTCAGATGAATCTTTCTGCCTGCAGCACTATTGGCTTTGATAACCCACAGTTGATGAATGACCACAAATAGCCAAGGAGAACAATGCCAGTTTCAAGTTATGGCTGCCCATCGTCCAAGAAAGATACTAATCAAAGTTTCCAAGGACATAAATAGATGGAACGTAGGCATTTCTCAGTGATTTTCTACCCTTTTTCTACTCTTGAAAAAGAGAATGAAAGGCAATGCACAGCAGTGCTACTGTCAGAGGAGCAGTTTGCTTCTCATTGCTGAAGAGTAAGAGCACTAAAACTCAAGGAACAAGGTGAATGAAATTAGGTGAATGAAAGGCAGGCTTTACAGAGATTGAGGTAATACTATTACAATAAGATTATGCAGACAAATGAAGTCTCATCAAGTAAAGGCAAGGCACAAGTGTAAGCTGCTTTATCAATAGACACAAAATAGAAGTTTGTATAGTACTGACTTGAAAAGGCAGTTTGAACACTAAAATTTATTGCAGAGTTTTAACTTAATGCATATTTAGTGCCTTAGAGGAAGAAAAAATCCCCACCTAGTTATGCATATGAAATGCCAAAGTATACCATCAATATCAAACTTAATGGGACAATTATAACTGAGATGTAGATTTTCTTTTTGCTATGCATTTCTTGGACTGTCTTGTTTTTGTGTGTCAATGAATCGTGCTTCATTCCCTGTGTGCACTTCAGTATTTGTTAACACTATAATTTGAGAAAGGAAGACTTGTATTTTAAAATATATACGAGTCAGCTTTGGTTGAAAATGGTCATCGTGTTTTAACTGAATTTACAGACTTGTAGGAAAAAAAAGTGATCTATCATAAATGCTTTAGCTTATTCAAATGTCAGAGTAATGCCAATAAGTCTAAAAGTCAGATTTCAAGGGAAAGGCCCAAGATCCTTTGACTATTGTTGGTATTATTGTTTCTAGAGCTTCTATTTGTTGGGATTCTTCTGTTTGTTGTTTTTGTGTGTGTTTGGTTTACCTATTTTTTTAGACTATCTTTTTACTATTCTATCAAAATTTTAATAGGCTATGAAAAGATTATCTTAACACTTACGAAACTCCAGGGACAACACTTTAAATCCAACAGATTAAAATCTTCTGAAGTTCTCCAGATCCTAAAATATAGATTTTAATAGACCCTGCATTCTAGCCATTTAGAGTGGTCCAGCCAGCAAGCATTTTCATGAAAATACAGCTACATATATACGTGCCTGTGTTAAGCCTGCAATGAAGCAAATGTGTTTGGGTATCTGTGCGGGTTTATGTTACCTACATTCTGTGTTTTCATGCATTTCTTCTAGGGTTAGATTTAACATTCAAACTCGAGAACATATTATTCAAAACTGAAACGGCAAGTATTTCTTTCCCCCAAACATATGCTTCTACCCTTTCTTTCTCATAAAACTAAGCCAACATCCAGGCCACACCATACCTTCACAATGATAGTTTTAAGATGTGGCAACTTGTGGTTTACAACTTCAAAACAACTTTCAAGCACTGGATAGGGAAAATACCTAATGTGTCATGCAGCAATTCCCTCTGGCATTAAGACCTGACATATAAGAACTGAAGCTTGACTTTCCAATGCAGTAATAACTGTTCTCACTCAGAAGGAACCAAAAACTTCTGCTAGGCATATTCACGACAGCATGGAGATGACCTTAGACTGTTCTAGATTTCTAGTTTTTCTTTCATTATATATGATGGGACTTGAATTTTACAAAAAACTCTACAGGGATTAAAAAACAATCAACCAAACCCCTAAACAACAAAACAAAATATCACGGAATACATTCAACATCGTTCCAAAACACTCTAAAACAACTCACAAATGCTTTTTGAAACTTTTTTGATATGTGCTATTTCAACATCATTGAAAGGATAGTGGTATGATGACAGTATATAAAGATTTTATTTCATTGATTTACAATGACCAGCTTAAACTTCCTATGTTTACTATGACATGTCACATTCAAACCCTTACTTCACATCAGTTACACATCTCCATTCACACAGAAATATACTACTACAACAGACTTTTGAAATTATATAGATTGCTTTCAGTGTTCTCAATAGGTCTGATAAGTTAAACAGAAATCACTGCCACCCAAGAAGTGTTTTCTTGAGGAAAGGAGCTATTCATCTAACTGTTGGGCTAAGGAAAGAACAGGAATAATGGGAAAAGCTGTGCTCAAGAGTTGCACAAAATTATCTGGAACCTCTTACTTATTGAATTGACTCTCCCCAGGTATAAAAGTTTCAACAGCTACAGCTGAAGTTGATTAGAATTTTTCTAGTATGTTCTGGGTATTAAGAGTAACCAACAACCCCCCAAGTAAGAACAAATGTATTATCGATTGGTATTTTCAACCCTATGTAAACTTGTAAAAATACAGACATTAAATACAAGCAAGGGAGAGATGACTTGTATATTTTGGGGGATATGGGAATATGCCTACTTGCGGAACCTCTAGAAGGTTATTTTCAGCAGTAGATGGCTTGTATTAATTACAAATTTTGAATTTGCAACAATGTAACTCCATCATTTCTATAAAACAATATTTAATATACAACAAACTTTCACCACATAAACACATTAAAAACACCTTTTTATAGTTCCAAGAATTGATTACAGGGTTCTCATAAAAACATTTTCATAACTAGAATCTTAATACAGAATGATTTTTTTTCTATGCCAAAATACATTTAGATGGTAAGTTGTAGAAAAAAATACAGAGAGAAATGGGGTTTGCTGGCATGTAATCCATCTTATTTCATTCTTTCATGGTCAACTTTAAAGCAAAATCTAAAAGTTTGTCATAAAATACTTTATTGATTTATCCAGACAAAAAAAAAGTTAATCAGCTTATTCTCTGTTTCGGTGTCTCTCAGGTATGCACAGAACAGCACTTACCCTCTATACACACTACCTTGACCATAAGTATCTGTTGAGGGTTTTCTGAAAGACAAAACATTCCCATTGACTTTCAGCTTTAGGTGCCCACAGAACGAAGAGTGGATTCACTAGAACAGCTGAACTGCATTTACCAAATGCAACACCAGGAAAAAAAAATCCACATAAAACCACGTAGGAAGATTGATCACACAATTTTATTAGAGTCTTTTGAACAATTGCATTATGTTGTTCCTTTATTTAAAAACTCTTGCAAAAAAAGACATTGGAGTGGACTGGTTTCAACCCTGAGCATTAACACTGCATATCAAGTACTGTAGTAAAGAAGCTGGTTAAGTTTGTAGCACTAGCACAAGTCACTGATATTAATCCTCTAGGTGATCAGGTTTTTACAAAAAAAATACATAGTTTTCAATAAATAATGCTTAATTTTACAACTTTGATACAGCAATGTCATACACTGTTTTGACACATACTAAACTCTGCATGCTATATAGTCTACTAGAAGACAAAACTTTGCCATGCATTTTCTTTTTCTAGTGCTAGAAAACACTTTGTCCTCCAGTGCATTGCCTCAAGCAGCCTTACCATCTTCCTTCTCTCACAGCAATGGGCCGTGCACTGGCATGCAAAAACCTCAAGAAAAGGTTTCCCCCCCACCATCACTCAGACTTCTAAACAAAAGTACTTTTCAGCTTTTCCCCCCAAGACCTGGAGTGGCTATGAAAACTAATTTCATGTGGCCTTGAAAAGTCTTTGAAATTACATATTTTAAAAGTGTCATGCTTGAAAAACTGCTCTAAAACATTCAAGTTCCCCCACCAGTGGCCATCATGCAACATCATTGAAATGTTGTAACCATCAAAAGTCCCACACTGGAAAACAGGCCTCCATTTTAAAACAGCCCACCAAAAAATGAAAGGAAAGAAGAAAAAAAGTATCACAGCATTTATGTAAAGACTCCAAAACGCCAACATATGTATGTACAAGAGCAAAACCAGATACAAATTGTAAATGAACTAACAATGGCATATAACTCTTCTCCCTGGCTTTGCCAGGAGTTGAGGCAAGTTGGTTTTGGAGATAAGCAGGACGATGGAAACAAAAACAAATTGTGACAATGGGAGTTCCTGGATTAATCATTATTACTTGATCAAATTTCTTCAAGCAGTAAATCAATGCCTTGATTTTCCTGGAAGTGTGAATTACCAAAATCTGAAGCCCTATTTAATAATTCTAAATCAAACCTGCTTCTGAACATTGGCAAGTCTTAAAAGTTTGGCGCCCTTGCGCTTTTTCATCCTGCAAGATTGCACTTCACAGAAAATCCAGATGTTGCAACTAACCACAAAAGAAGAAATTTGATTAATTAATAAGGATTGAAACCTCCATTCTCACACTTCCAGGTTGTTCATCATTGAAAACCATTCACCCCTTCTTATCCATATTGCTTTAGGGGTTTCCTTGTATCTACAGAAGTCATTCCTTTTAAATTGCTGTCAATCACAATTTTCTAAGAGATTTTAAAATATTCCTATCTTTGCACTGGCATAAGTATTGGGTTTTCTAAGAGAATCTCACCCCAAAGAAGGTATTACTTTTATACATGACATATTACGAACTTTTGTTTCCCTTTTTGTAAGTCATTCTACATTTTCTGCACATTTGTGCTTTATATTGAATATAAAAATAGGTCTTTAAAACTCTATTTACTTTAAACTCACTAAAAAACTACTTGCTTGTGAAATTCTCTTACAAATTCACTGCATCCATGTAGAGAAGATAAAACTAATTAGGCAGTTAATTGGTATAGGTAGTGTGCAAAAAAATTAAGAAAAACAAAAACAATCACAGCCTTGGATGTGAGGGGAAAGGAAATCAACCAAAGGATACAACTGTATAGTAGGGGAAATGTAAGGCAACTCATTGTATTAAGTCTTTGTTGTTTATTTTTTCCTGGCCATGCTTACAAACAAAGATTAAGAGGAACTAAGACACCTATCCTGCCAGCAGCCCTTGCGGCAAAAATTCCCATTAAGCTCAACGAGAATTTTTAATTTTTTTTTTTTAACCAGAGCAGGTTTAAGGCCTTACACTAGGCAACAATTGTGAAGATGTAAAACAGAACTCCATGAACTGTGTTGAATATAAAACACCTAAAAATTATATGGCCCTGACTTTGACCCCACACCAGTTTTCCCTTGGTGTAACAACAGAGTTGCACTTTCCTCAAACAGGCATGAGCGAAGGATCATACTGCATGCATGCAAATCACATTCAATAGACTTGAAGAAGTTTCATCTGAGCATCAGTGAATGCCTAAAGAGCATGTAGCACCTAAAGGATGCTTGGAATGAGTTTTTCTACCATATTTGTAAAAGACTGCACTGAAAGGAAGAAGACAGTTCTTAGTTGCGGTTCCTTTAAAAGGAAGAGAGGAAAAACAGAATAAAAATCACAAAAGGGGAAAAATGCAGAAATGCAAAAAATGTTCACTTTAAAAAGAACCAGCATGTTTGATTAGGCTTTACATTGAGTTGACATCCTCAGTGTTAGCAAGTAAATAGTCTTTCGACAGAAAAGCTCATTTTTCTCCCTCCTATCACTGAATCCTATTACACAGAGTAGTATTGTACAGAGACAAATGCAAAGAATGTGGGGGAAAAGGCCACGAGAAATACTAGGCCTGCAACAGGACTGCTCTAGCATGTCAGCAAGGATTCCTATGTACAGTAAAAAAAAAGGAAAGAGAAACAGAAGGTATGAATATTATTAGTTAAGAGAAAGAGCAAAAAAAAAAAAGTAGCTTAGCAGATGCTATTTTTCATGATTAGGAGATTGTTTTTTACTCTCACTGAGATCAGCAAGAGCTTAGGCATTCAACAGCATCAAACTTCAGCCCTAACTATGTAGTGGCTTAAACAGAACACTACCTAATTTTTCCTTGAGCAATACGCAACAATAAACTCTGAAATAAAAGCAACTCAACTGTCTGGCCAAAACAAATTGTTTCCCTGCACCATATACCTTCACTCAAAATATTCCTCTGATATAGTATTGTATAATTCCCATCTAGAAGAAAGAAAAGATAGACTTCTGAGTGAATATTATATTCTTTGACTAAAGTAGACCTGTCGCTCTTTTAAAATATGCCTGACTGCTCTATACTTGGATCCTTTAAATCAGTTATCTTTGACTAATATTTTCAATGGTAATTTTAAAAAACAGCTTCCAAAAATATATGCAAGTCAAAACTTTTGAAGGCTGAGACACAGACCTTATTACAATGCAAACCAAATGCAGCCTGTATTTGACCATAATCATTCATAACCCATTGAACATCTGTAAAGCACAAATGTTTAATGACACTGCCTATTATCACTTTAATAAACAAGGATGCATATCAGAAGAAAGGGACTGAAAGAGCAAGTCCCTCTACTCTCATGATAGCTTGAAGAATTACTAAGAGAATTTTGGCTCAGTTTTAAGACTTAGAACCTGATCAACTTACTCCATCACCCTAGCCCTAAACTGGATTTTAGATAGCAGGATAGTGAATGACTAGGCTAGAGCGCTTCAGTGTATCTATTTTCTTTCATTCTTTTGCCTTAGAAGAGATAAATGTCATTTGTTTTCAATCTGATTTCTAAGTTATTACATGGAGAACACACTAATCATTTGAGACCAAAAACTGAAAATTCAAGAAACTCTGTTTTATTGAGGACTATCCATTGCCAAGGATATCTTGTATATTGTAATTAAGTTTGTTTTAAAACACAGTTTCTCATAAAGAATTATCACAATGCGAGACATAAATTTGAGTTCCCAGATATGCTATATCTCTTTTCTGATAGCAAAGATTTAGGCCAAACAACTTTTATTTAGAATCATGAGTGTTTTATTATTATTATTATTATTATTAGAAAGAGATCAGATTATATTAATCATTTTACTACCAGTTTAACTAACCTAAAGTAAGATATCTCACCACTTAAATGCCTAAGAGTTGTTTTTGATTAAACATAACATGCATGCAGGTTTTAATGTTATGTTTTATTATGCCTTACAAATGCGTATGCAG
>NW_008661149.1:0-1214 GCF_000695815.1 Acanthisitta chloris
GGGTGGGGGCCGGGGCGTCAGAAATTAAACCAACAAGGAACTTGTATAGATCTCGGAGGGGAAGCAACTACACAAAACTTTTAAAAAGTTCTAGTGAAAACGGTAGGAACTTTGCAGAAAGTTTGCAAAAGTCTTTACCAATAATATTTAGAGCTAGACTCAAAGAGCGAAGAGGAAAATGTTTTAATATTTGCAGGCAACTTTTGTACAGTATTTATCAAAAGACACATGGCAATCAGAATGTCCATTGGTAATATAGAGAGAAGAAAAAAAACCAAGCTCGCAAAATTGCCAATTATTTTTTAAAAATAGAGTCTTCTTGGAGCATCGTGGCTTTGGCAGCTGAATTTATAGCAGCTGCGAGAAGAGAGGAAATTATTTTACAGCATTTGGACATTTAAAATTGTTTTAGAAATTGTACAAAAGACAAAAAAGGTAGGATGAGTACTTGCGAACCATGGACTTGGTTTGCTGTGTAAGGGCAAACGTTTAGATTGTACTAAATTTTTTTTTTTACTTCTTGTTAAAAAGCAAAAATTGCCATGCAGGTTCACACGCCGTTTGTTAATTTATAATAACTTTTTGTTTCCAGACTTCATCCTGTTTAATGAAAAGGAAAAAAAAAAAAACCCTGAAATTACTGTGTTTGAAATATTTTCTTATGGTTTGTAATATTTCTGTAAATTTATTGTGATGATATTTTAAGTTCTTTTTTTTTTTTTTTCTCATTTTCCGTAGTTGTATTTTAAAGATTCGGCTCTGTATTATTTGAAATCAGTCTGCCGACAGTCCATGTATATATTTGAACTAATACCATCCTTATAACAGGTACATATTCAAGTTAAGTTTTTACTCCATTATGCACAGTTTGAGATAAATAAATTTTTGACATATGGACACTGAAGTTCCGCTTGAGTCTTGGATTTATTTTTGTAACGCAAGATGTTTTTTAAATAATTCATGCAGTAGAAGGTATCATTGTAGCCAACCGAATATGATAAATAATGCAGTAATATATATATATATAACGCATGAATATTTTTATAGATATGTATATATATATAGAGAGAGAAAGTACGATAGCTTTGGTGGTATAACTGGCTGTGTCTCCTCCGCGGAGAGGGGAATGCGGAGTGAGAGGTTTGTTTCCCAGTTCGCTTCCTTCCCTCCCGAGGACGCGGGGTGCTCCGGGGTGCGGGGGGTTCGGTCGTGGC
>NW_008661150.1:0-1515 GCF_000695815.1 Acanthisitta chloris
CCCTGCCCCGCACTGACCCTGACCCTGCCCCTGAGCCTGATCCCGAGCCTGACCCTGAGCCTGACCCTGAGCCTGACCCTTCCCCACACTGACCCTGACCCTATCCTTCCTGACCCTTCCCCATCTTGACCCTTCCCTTCCTGACCCTTCCCTTCCTGTCCCTGACCCTTCCCCATCCTGACCCTGACCCTGACCTTTCCTGCCTGTTTCCCTTCTTTCCTCCTTCCTCCCCCCCTTCCTGCCTCTTTTCCCTTTCTGCTCCTCTTCCTGCCCTTCTCCCTTCCTCCCCCCATCCTGCCCCTTTCCCTTCCTGTCCCCCATCCTGCCCTTTTCTGCCCCTCTTTCCCCTTCCTGCCCCCACATCCCCTTCCAGCCCTCCTTTCCAACTTCCAGCTCTTCTTCCCACCTTCCTACCCCTCTTCCCACATCCCCTTCCTGCCCCACTTCTTGCCCTCCTTCCCATTCCCTTCCCACTCCCCTTCCAACCCCGTTCCCACCTGGGCAGGACGGAGGGGCTGTGGTGGGTGCTGCAGTGCCACCCGTGGGTGATGTGTCCTGGGGCTGCAGACCTCAGCTCTCCTTCACAGAACCACAGAACCAATTAGGCTGGAAAAGACCTCAGCTCCTTGAGTCCAACCTTTGACCGAACAGCACCGTGGCAACTAGACCATGGCACTAAGTGCCGTGTCCAATCTGTCCTTAAACACCTCCATGGACGGTGACTCCACCACCTCCCTGAGCAGCATGTTCGAGTCTCTAATCACCATTTATGTCAAGAAAATCCTGCTAATGTCCAGCCTGAACCTCCCCTGGCACTCCTGGAGACTCAGCCTGGTGCTGCAGTCCAGCCAGCCACCTCACTCCAGGATACCCAGCGCTGCAGTCCCGGTGAGCCACCGGTGTGCCCCCAGCCCTCCTCTGTGCCAGGGTGTGCGAGGTCTGCGTTGGGCTGGCTGGGAACCTGCTGAGCTCTGCGGGAGCTCGGGGCTCTGGGGGCTTGTGCTGCTGCAGGTGGGACAGTGCCTTGCCCTTGGCAGCTGGAGCACAGGCTGCTGCGGGCTGCAGCGTGGTGTGAGGCAATGCAATAGCCTCAAGGACCAGAATTTGGGGACCGTCTGTCCAGGCATGACTGCAGGAGTGAAAGGAGCGCAGCTGGAAACAGCTCTGAGATCTGGGTCGCTGCTGAGGTTGTGTCCACCTCTGGGTGGATCATTTAGGGTTTCTGTGAGGGAAAATGGAAAAATTACTGAGAATGGCTTCAGCCTCCATGAACCAGCTCTAAAAATAGTTGAAGTACTCACATAAACTGAGCAATTTCCAGTGATTTCCCGCTATTTCGAGAGACTGTTTGAAAACCATGTTTCCTTCATATCTGTGGCCTCGCGTAATGGTAACTGTGCACATCTCAACACTGGGCAGTATTGTGGCAGTGTGAAAAATGGGTTGAGTTCTACCAGAGATCAGGTAAGGCTTTCCAAAACGGTTTCAAAAGAGCCGGGCTGCCCTTCTGTGCCA
>NW_008661150.1:1578-21412 GCF_000695815.1 Acanthisitta chloris
CTGTCGTGGTTTAACCCCAGCCAGCAGCCAAGAACCACGCACCGCTCACACTCCCTTCTCCCCCCTCTTCCCCCCCAACCCGGAGAAATGGGGAGGAGAAAATAAAGTAAAATATGTAGATTGAGATAAGGACAGTTTAATAATAAAGAGCAGAATGAGCTAAAATGCTAATGGATAATTAAAAAAAAGTGAAAGGAAAAAACACCCCAAAACAACAAAATAAAACCAGTGACGCACAATCCAACTGTTCACCACCCGCGGAGCGGCACAGCCCCGAACCTCCCCCGGATCGACCCTGATAGACTGGGCACGACGTGCCATGGGGGGGAATATCCCTTTGGCTGGTTCAGCTCACCTGTCCCAGCTATGCTCCCTCCCAGTTTTTCTTGTGTACCTTCTCACTGGCAGAGCAGGAGACACAAGAAAGAAAATGTCCTTGATTTAGGATAAATACATCTTAGCAGAAACCAAAACATCAGTGTGCTATCAACAGTATTCTCACTCTGAATCCAAGCACCACACTATAGTAGCTACTGAGGGGAAAAAAAATTAACTTCATCCCAGCTAAAACCAGCACAACTGTAAAGAAAAAACATGAAGTTCACATTTGTTTGACACAACAGGGAGCATTTTTGATAGTATTTGGATTACTAAAATACTGCAAAAACCAACCTAGTTAGTGATGTGTTAGCTGTACTGAGGCTTTCACTAACCTGAAGCAACAAGCCTTTATAATCATCATCTAAATTTATCTGTTATAGAAGTGCCCATGTCTCCATCTCCATGTACAGATGCAAATTGGAGGGGAAATTTAGGCTAGATATTAGGAAGAAGTTTTTCCCTGTGAGTGTGGTGAGACACTGGCCCAGGTTGCCCAGGGAGGCTGTGGCTGCCCCAACCCTGGCAGTGTTCACAGCCAGGTTGGATGAGCCTTGAGTAACCTGCTCTGGTGGGAGGTGTCCCTGCCCAGGGCAGGGGTTGGGGCTGGATGGATCCCTAAGTTCCATTCCTACCCCTAAAATTCTACGATTCTATAATTCCATATTAGTAGACCCTGATGACTACTTACAGGTTAAATGTTTGGATTTCATCCTGCTGTTTCTTTCCTTTTCACTTTAAGTTGGAGGCAAGGTGAGTTAAAGGGCTCGGAGACCCTGATGCTGCAGTGAGATCCCCATCATATAAGCATTGCTGTTGATATAAGGCTATGGTTTGGCAGCACAGCTCCCATTATTGGCTCCAAAATGGGGTGGCCACATGATGTGAAGTGCTGACCTGGTATTCATTCACCCTGCCTGGGTACGTTAATTCAAGAGTTTTTTGACAGGTTAACTTTTTACTAGCAGACTTTATGCTGGCTCAGGTGTGGCTGTACACAGCTCCAGCCCGATGCGGTGTGGTCTGCAGCCCTGCAGCTGGCCCGTGGCCAGCGCACAGTCGGCGTTGGCTCCGCAGCGTGCGCTCCGGCTCATTCAGCACGAGTCTGATCACATGTCTTGGCCTGATCCCGACCAAATTTGTGCTCCTGGGTGATCCAGCGCTGTATAGATTTTAGTTCTGGTTTTAGTGACTGTGGAGCTGTGTTCCCTCACAGGAGCTGCACTGGGGTGTCACCCAGTATGAATGGTCTTCAGAGCATGTTTTGTGGTGTTGTGTTGTCGAAGGGTTGATTAACAATCGGTTAATAAACAAAAGATTAGGGGGAATATATTTTTCTGAGCAGCCACATTGCAGGTCAACTGTGCTCAGACCAGGTGTAGAGCACTGCAGTTGGCAAGAAGTTGTGTGCAGTGAGGAGCAGGTGAAGGAGCAGCGTCTCGCGGGCCTGGCTTGGCGGGGACTGCTCGTCTGAAGGCGGCAGGATCACTCCCAGGAGGGCCCAGTCCAGTAGACATCAGGCAATGTGTGAAAGAAATGTGGCACAGAAGTCGTGTTGGTGTATCTTAGTGATTGTTGCATTACTCAGTAACTGGCAAAGCTACAAGCACGTTATACAAGTCACTCTGAAAGAGTGCTAATGAAGCCTTTCACCATGTTATCCCAAATTCCACTGCAGAATCTCACTGTGGAAATAATGCAGCATTTCCTCTCCCTAAGCCTTTCACCTTTAAGCCACGTTTCACAGAATTGTAGAATCATAGGGGTTGGAATGGACCTTAGAGAACATCTAGTCCCACTCCCCTGCCCTGGGCAGGGACACCTCCCACCAGAGCAGGTTGCTCAAGGCTCATCCAACCTGGCTGTGAACACTGCCAGGGTTGGGGCAGCCACAGCCTCCCTGGGCACCCTGGGCCAGGGTCTCACCACCCTCATAGGAAAAATCTTTTTCCTAATATCTAACCTAAATTTCCTCTCCTTCAATTTGAACCCATTACCCCTTGTCTTGTCAATGCAGTTCCTAGCAATGAGTCCCTCTCCAGCTCTCCTGTAGCCCCTTCAGATACTTATAGACTACTGCGAGGTCTCCACACAACTTCCCCTTCTCCAGGCTGAACAGCCCCAACTCCCTCAGCCTGTCTCCATAGGGGAGATGCTCCAGTCCTCTTTTGAGAGCATTTGAAGGGGAGAAGGGAAAGGAGTGCTCTTCAAAGCATAAAAGCTTACCTGAAATAATTTTTTCTTTATGTCTTAGCACACTATGTCTGTAATGCCTGTTGTGGGCAACCAGCAAAGGTTAGAAAGAGATGATGCATTTTCTGGAGACGTTGAAGTTCTCTTTCTCACATACTTAGAGCATCTGTGCTTCCTTGTGAACAAATAAGATTTACATGTTAAGTGGAACAGCCCTGAATTTGGACTCATAATCGTAATAACCTCCTATAGTGTTGGTTTGGGATGGAAGGCGCAGAAAGTATTATTCTAGTAGGTTTTTATTTCTCAGTCTAAGTGACAGATGTTTGGAAACAGAGGTTTAGAAAGACAGAGTAAATGCATGAAAAGGACCAATTTGTCACATGGTGGTTTGGTTGACTGTGTGTTTCCAGGAGTAAGGAACTATGTGCCATGTTTTTCGTGATCTCGTGTGGTATAAATAGGAGGTGATAATCACCGTGTGATACGCTGCATTTTATTGGAAATCCCTGCCTGACTCATGTGCACTCTGATGGCTTATCCGTCCCCCTGGAACCGTCTCTAGCATTCCAGCCCCTCGAGCAGCTCCCAACAGCCGCTTTCTCTTTTTGAAAGCACTTGCCAGAGAAATGTTTTGTTCTTTTTCTCTCCATTTACACCAGTGTTCACGGCGGCCAGACGGGTTTGCTTGGCAGGGATTCAGGAGGATCCACATACCTCACTCGGAGCTTCTGCCATTGCAAGTAATTTGTGCTGATGAAGCTGCAC
The DNA here is from genome assembly GCF_000695815.1 of Acanthisitta chloris. Classification (NCBI taxonomy): domain Eukaryota; kingdom Metazoa; phylum Chordata; class Aves; order Passeriformes; family Acanthisittidae; genus Acanthisitta; species Acanthisitta chloris. The sequence continues at coordinate 4,918 of NW_008661150.1, forward strand.
TGTCATCTATCCTGTATCTGTTATTGCATGGTTGGACGTAACATCCACCAGGTCTTTCTGCAGTTTCCATCTCAGCCTGGCCCTGGTTGTTACTTTTGCCTGTCAACTTACAGAGTGACTTTTGGCTCAAATTAATCATTTAAGAGATAACAGAGTCCTTCCCTATCCTTCCGTTTCTCCTGCCACCCTGCTCTATGTGCTTTCTGCATTTTCATGGTTTCAGCTGTGGAATGGAAAACTTGTGAATTAACCCACAGGAATCTTTTTAGCCTTTGGCTTTTTGACTAGGGGCGGTGGCCACAGGGACTGCAGGATAGGAATGACACAAGAATGCTTGAACAATAAAGTCCATGCCCCACTAGCCTTGCTCTCTCTTTTGATCCATTCAATCTTAAATTAATTCCTAAGTACTGTATTTTCCCCTCGGCCTCCCTTGTCAGTTGCGGAGGCTGCAGGCTGGTGCCTTTTAGGGTGTAGCCTGACACAATCCATTGCTAATTTCCTGTGACTGACTGTTCTTGGGTTTTCAGCTCTTTTGTCCAGTCTACCGATGCGTTACTTCTCAGTTTAAAGTGTTTCACCATAGTATAAGCTACAAGTGGAGAAATTTCACCTCTCAAAAATTGCAACTGGTTCAATGAGTAGTTCAGATAACACTGGTGTGGGACAGGTTCAAGTTCTAATCATAGAATAATTTGGGTTGGAAGGGACCTTAAAGATCATCCAGTCGCAACCTCCCTGCCATGGGCAGGGAGGTTGGACACCTTACACTAGACCAGGTTGCTCAGATGCAGCTGCACTCCAAGGGACTACAGTTGTCCTTTACAAGTTGGCCTCCAGACAGTCTTCATCAGATTTGAAACATATACACAAAAATTAACTAAGTCTGGTATAACCCATGATCTTAAACTGGGTTTAAAGTTGGTTTAGTGGAACTTCTTCAAGCCAATTTGTATGAACAAGACCAGAAGTGTCCTTTTGGGCCTGTTGCAATAGGACATGAGGTAATGGTTTTAAATTAAAGGAGGGTCAATCTAGGTTAGGTATAAGGAAAAAGTTTTTTTACAATGAGGGTGGTGAGGCACTGGCACAGGTTGCCCAGAGACATGGTAGATGCCCCATCCCTGGAAACATTCAGGGCTAAGTTGCATGGGGCTCTGAGCAACCTGGTCTAGTTGAAGCTGTCCCTGCTCATTGCAGGGGGTTTTTACTAGATGGCCTTTAAGGTCCTTTCCAACCTGAACTGCTCAGTGCTTCTCTGATTCTGCACTGCTGGCACCTAAGCCAACACCTTCTGGCATGGCTCAGCAAAATGAGGGTGCCAGCTAGTCATGGAGAGAATGTGCTGCTCCTCAGCATTTCATGCTGACTGGACTCCTGACTACTACTGAGGAGCTTTTCTGCACTTAGCAGAGTGTCAGAGAAGCTGCAGGTTCTTTTTCTTCTTGAACATAAAGCAAAAATGATCCCCATGAGCCCTTCTATGAATGCAGTGAGTAATTACATAACAAAGATCTCTTTTAAGAATGGATGTGTAATGTGCATATTTTAATGTCTAAGCATATATAGATATCTGTGTATACACATCCACATGTATAGAAATCAGGGTAGGGCTGTTAAGTGAATGGATTCCCTTTGGAATTCGTGATGGTTGTGGTCTTTTTCTTTTTTTTTTGACCAGTCATTATAAAGAAAATGTAACTAACCCCTGTGTTATTTGGAAATGGTAACATTAGGATCCCCTTGCACATGGAACTATATTGTGAAGATTAGGTCACTATGAAGCTATCCTTGAAAAATTGGAGGTTATTTTGTACTTTGCAGATATTGTGTCTCTGGTAGGTGCTACATGAGGCTGTATTTTAGGACTGTATGGTTCATCCTGCACAACGTAATTCTGATCTGCCCTGAATTTCCTGGTGTCAGGGACAGTTTATTCGAAATACAATGTTCTGTGAATCAGTGGTTAGGTGCTGGGGTAAAATTCAGAACTGGTGTCTCAGTGCAGGCTCCAGCTATAAACTTGAACTTTTGGGACTTGGGTATTTTCTTCAGGTCTGGATTTTACTTGTCAGTCAATAGCTGACAAGAAAATGACTGTTGCTATGAGGAGGAATGGTCAGAGGATGTGAAGCGTGGGAGGTCTGGATTATACTCCCAGTTCTGCCATTAAATTGGCAGTGACTGTTGCTGCTGTATTCGAGCCGGGCACAAAGGAAAGGATGACTTAAAGAATCAACATGATATATTATTGTCCAGACAGCTGCCCTCGAATGCCAGGTGCCTATCTGTATGTCTTGTTTGCTCTTGTGGGACAGGACTGTCTGGTGCTTGGAGCAGTGACCTGGGCCCCTGCCCGCAGGCGAGCTCTGACTCGGCCATGCATGTCACACCCTTCGCAGTTTATGCAAAGCTTGGTACTCGGTGCTTAAAATCATCAAAGGGAAAGTGCTCTGGAAGGGCAGGATGGAAAACCTCAAACCTCAGCACTGGCAATTCATTGCATTGGCTGTTGTTTGAAGTGTTGGGCTTTGACATTTCTTTATTAGCAGTACCAAAGAAGATCAAGATGGCAGAAAATATCTGATGCAATCATTATTATTAAAAGCAGTGGCATAAAAACAAAGAGACCTTTCAGGTAGTAATTGCTTTCATAAGCCATTCCTGGGGATTGAACTCTGAGACCTCTACAACTCGGTCTCAAAGGGGCAGCCCCTGCAGTCACAGCAGAAACATGTGTGTCCAACATGCTGTGTGGTACCTGTTCCAGCAGCAGGTCTGTGAAATCTTCCTCTCTGATAGCTGTTTAGTCCAAAACTCAGCAGAGGTGGATGGGTGCTCTGAGGGTGTAGCTCCACTGACAGCCAACACATGCAGCCTGGGAGGGAGGAGGCATTCTGGCCTTTGGCTGAGGCTGGAGAAGAGTGGGTGCAGCCTCTGTTCTATTGAAGGCTTCCATGCAGCCAGGGCAGATGTAGCAGTACTGGGCAGCTTGTGAGTGTTATTTGGCTATCAGGGAAGCTTCCTGCTGTGCTCTCTGTCAGGAGCTGCAAAGAAGAAAAGGCATCAGTACCTGGGCACATCCCTCTCCTGTCAAGCCTTGCATGGGGCCCCAGGAACGAGGTCCAGGGATAAGTGTTTCATATACTCTTGCAATAGAGAGAGTGAGAGGTAACCTCACAAGAAGGTAAGCTCAGCCCAGGGAGGGCACTGATGTAGCTGTGTGGTTCTTAAAAGGAAGGATTTTTGTACCCATGGGTCATACCCAGTGTTACTTTTAACTCCTCCCTCTCTGGACTGTGTCCACCAGCACATTTTCAGGTAGTAAAGAGCATTCTGAAATTGGCAGTTCACTCGAATTGGACAAAGTTATGTCACCTGCCCTATGAGCATTGGCTCCAAAGTAAGTTCTTGGAGGAAAACTGAAAAATAGGGCAGTACTGTTTTGGAAACATGCTGTGAAAATAGGATTCACAGCTAGAGCCTACGCAAACTGCAGGTGAGAGTTAAAAAATACAGCTTTATTGGGAAGGCAGGCTAAAGATACAGAACACAAGTTTGTACTTAGTGGAGGATTTGGGTGGCAAAGGGAGGTGCTTGTCATTGTTCTTGCTTCTGTTCTTGAGTACATGTGGACACTCTAAAACCCCATTCAAACGGTTTCATTCACCAACATGTGTTATCTACTCGTGCACAACAAAAATCTTCAAAATCTTCCCTGGAAATGGGAGGATAAAATTAAGGGCAGACACAAACAGGGTGGGAAGAACATAGAGAGTTCATCATGTTGAAGGTGTAAATATAAATGGGTAAAACAAGATCTGTGTTTTATGCTAGTTCTTTCAACTTGTTTCTACACTGTTTGTAAATAAACCCCCACAATGAACCTTTGCCTACAGTATAATGTAAATTCATCTTCTTTGTGCCCAGCCCCATCATGGACAATGGGAACACAACTTTCTTTAATTCAGATGGTTCCAGATCTTTGTAAAAAATGTATGTGCACAGAAAAAATGTAAGCTAGAAATACTGCTTTTACGCCTGCTTTTTTTTCCCCCAGCGTACACGCTGACTAAATTATATGGAAAAGCCTCTTTCTTTCCACTATTTCACCCTTGAGATCTGGTATTTTCCTAGTCTCGTCTGTGGTGTTGTTCCACACGTTTTGCCAGCGATCCTGATCTGTATTCTTTAGGTTCCTTTTGGAACAGTGAATCCTTTTGTAAGAAGATTATTCCTTGATGCCCTGAAGCAGGAAACAAACAAAGGTCTTCAGATGTATTGAAACCTGTGAAAATATTTATAGAATGGCAATGATTGCCAGGACCTGGGGAACAACAGGTAACTAAAACTCCTTTTTTTATCCATAGTAGCTCTCTGTTGGCAAAGCAAGATGTCTATGTAATCATGTAATACCTGGAGCTTCAGAGCTTTTCGGGCTGCTTTGCAGGTTTTAGTCCTGTTGCATCTGTGATGAAACTGAGTCCCAAAATGTATGTTCTTCGTGGATGGGAAGTTAGTACCTGCAGCTTAGCTGTGTTTGAAATCCTGGATGTTTGGGCTCATGCTGTGTCTCACCAGGTGCCCAGAAGTATAGGCATGAAATCAGTTTTTGGAAACTGAGAACTGAATGACTTTTCAGCATCACACGCTGGGTTTGTTGCTGGGCCAGGAATATAGTCCAGATCTCCTGGCTCCCTACCCACTCCCTGAAGAGCAAGGCCAGTCCTTAGCTCTGTTTCAAGGGATCCTAGAGAGCACTGGCATTTTAGCAAGTCAGCTGGCAACTTCACTATGTTTTGTTTAGAATGGTTCACATTCTTCCATCTAATTCCCACACTGAAAATTTCCAGCTTCCTATTCTCCCCAAGCTGTCCCAGCAAGACATACTGAATATGCAGATGTGATGGCACACACTCACACACGTGCTTTTCCTGAAGCAACCCCTCAAAGTTTGTTCTGGATGTTTGTTTTACTCCAGTTCCTATAATCCCCGAAGTGACATTAAACAGATTTTTTTGTTTAACCTTTGTATGAAACACTCTCTCTCTCCCTCTATTTGTATGGATATGTGGTTTTAGTTGCATTTTGTTACGTTCCCTTGTGCGTGGAGGAGACACTGCATAAATGAAAACATATTATAATTATTACACACCACGCACGAATGTCTTCTCAGACATCTCACATACATGCCTTCCCTAGAACATATTTTTGAATGAGCACATCACTATTTTCATACCCATTTGTGTAATAAATAACTGCTTTCACTCTCTGAGTGTTCAGAAACACGAGGGCTGTTCACTCCAAGGCTTGGGTGTACATGGCAAAGGGGACTGAGCTTGTGCCTGGGAGCAGGCAAAGGGGAGCTAGGAGCCTTGGTAGCCCATTTCCCAACGGCTGAATCTCTCAGTATGAAACTGGCACTGGGCTGGACCAGAGAACTCCATGCTGTCAGCACGACAATGCAAAAGCTGGCTGCTGCTGCAAGTGAGGAAGTTATTTTGCTAGAACAGCATAAATCTTAATAGGATTTCTTGCTTTCCCTGCAATACAGAGACTCAGACAATTCCCTCTTTGCTCCTACACTCTGCCTGCTGCAGGGCTGGATGCACATATCCTTACACACCACCTCTCTGGTGTACACCTGCAAGCAAGCATGCAAGACACCATGCTCATACCCCTCTGCACGGTGCAGCATGCTTCCCTCTCCTGCAGGTCCAGCAATCCCTCTCTTCTCTGCAAGTACACCGGATTTGGGGTTTTTTTTGTTTGTTTTTTTTGTTTGTTTCCAGGACAAACACATTTTTCATTGCAAGAACTTTGCATTTATCCAAAAAAGCAAAGATTGCATTCCAGATGTACAGCTGTTCCACCTACAGAAATTCCCTAGTCCTGTCTAGTCAACTTACTCAATAGCACATTGCCAGAGAGAAAAATATGTTCAAGATGATGGGGAAAGAATCTCCAGTACTGTAAATATTCTTTTGGATCATAGCATAAAAGAGATCATTTTCTCTATTTGAGTGGCAGTTGGAAGAACTTAACCCCCTGGATTTCTCCCACTGGGTATGTGTTTTTCCTTTAGCTTCCAGGGAAGAATAAACACATTTCTTTCTCCTATAGACTGTTCTCTTGTGTTTGGTGAGTTCTGCCTGAGATTTAGTGTGAACATGGACTTAATAACTGTATTTAGGTGTTTCACTGAAGGATCTTTAAATACATTAGAGCCTGTAACACATCATGGCATCCACAGGCAAAATCACCATACTGGTCCTGAAATAAATTTAGCTCCCCCAGCAGACGAAGGAACTGAATTTCAGAGTCTCTGTTAGTTATAACCAAAACAAGATGGCTAAGCAAATCAGCAGCACTGCTGGGAAGACAAGGTCTTGACCTGAGCCCTCCCTGCAGTCACCAGACACAGGGTCAGCTCTCCACCTTGCCCAGATCAGCAGAGCTCCGGACGCAGTCGCTGCAGTGAGGACTGTTGGTGCCAAACTGTCGGCTCTGTACGTGCTCCTCGCTGGAAATGCCAAGGCAGTGCAGGTTTAAGTGCCACCCATTCCACGGCAAAAAAGGACCATTAGCATAAAGGTGTGATGCAGACTCGGTGAGCAGGGAAGGGAGGCAGGCTGGCCCTGCAGGGCACCTGGCCTGATGTCCACTCTGTGCCCAGGGTAAAGTTTGGCCAGAGGAGAGGCTAAAGCCCCTCTCTTCCAAGAGCTGGTTGCTTCTGAGGAAAATGCCCTTCCCTCGGGAAAATTAGCACGTGATCATATGCATACCTGAATTTTCACCAGGAGTAAGAATCACTGAGCAGACACTTGTTACATTCTTCAGGTGTGATTTTGAGACCTGGTGACAATCTCACACTGTATGATGCTGTAGGTGTATGATCATTCAAAGATGACATCCACCCATATTGTGTCAATAGAAGCAGTCCTGCCCTGCCTCAGTTCTTGATAGCAAACTGGATTGAAAAACTGCTTGGCATTAGGAGTCAAAATACGCAAGTGCCTTCCTGAAATTTTCAGCATCATAACGATCTGAACTGGGTAGCCTTATCCAGCCCAGCTGCATCTGCTGCAGGAACAGTGATGTTTAAATCCCTATTTGAAGGGCTGCAAAATGTGGACACTACCACCAGGCCTCTCAGAACAGCTTAGGGCCAAACTCTCCAGTGTCCCCCATTCACAAGCTTGTACACTACTTTCTGAGTAGATGAGGTGTTAGATAACCACCTACATTTTCCAGATAATTTAACCCCTTGGAGTTATGTTTCTGGTGGTTACAACATTTTTCATGTCAAAAGCAGGAAAGGAAAAACGCGGTTTTCCACAGGCACCTCTGAAATTTGATTCCTTGTTTTGAAGCCTAGGTGTGGGCTGAGCTCTTTGGAGGATAAAGTCCCCACTGGTGGAGTGTGGGATGTGCCCAGAAAGCCTCACCATGGGTGGAAAGCCACTCTGTTGACAACTTGCACTGGCTCTGTTGATGTAAAGCAAGTTTTGACTTTTGTTAGCCCTGCTGGGCAAGCAAAGCTGTGAGAGAAAATAGATGCTATTCTAGTGTCTCTACCACTAGCAAAAAAGTCATGTTAAGGTTCGTGTTGGGGAGAGAAGCAGGAAAAAGAATGCTTAGCTTTTTTTGGAAAGCTTTCAGATAGCTTTGGCAGTTAAAATATCTATATAATATGCTTTGAAAACTGAGGCAAATTCAAAGTCACTGAAAATGAATAAACTGGAGTAAAGTGCCCTAGCAATTTCAGTTACTTTTCCAGTTTGCCTTTTTTTTTTTTTTTAATTTCTGCTCAGGGAAGGGTTTACAAAACAGCAAATACTAGTTGCTACACTGGAAACCTCATTTGTCACAGACCAGGTGATTTTACAGAGACATCTTTCAAACTAATGCTTTGCTGCTAATTTTTAAGAGTTAGATTTTAATTTTTTTTTCTTCTGCCACCATGTTCTTGCACTTGAGGCTTTTCCCTGATAACACAGGGGCTTTGGCAGCAGCATCGTTTTATGCAGCTCCTGACCAAGAGGCTGATGTTCACCCTCTGTGCAGTTGTGTCCTCAGCCTGTGGCAGTGAGCTGTGCAATCAGTCAGGGAATGGATCCACAATGACGACACCTCCCAGGAATACTGCTTTTTTGTAGTGTCAGTGTGTGTCTTTAACTCAGGAGAAGGTGGTACTGCCGTGGCTCTGTCCCTTCCAGCCGCACATTCCTTCCCCACTCCACCTTGCCTCTGACTCCCACGTGAACCAGCACAGGCAGTTAAAGAAGTAAAACCTGGTATTTTCTTGTTACAAGTTTAATTTTGAATCTTTTGAACTGCTTATATCATTAGTGGGCTACAGCTTGAAAGAGCAGTGTCCTGCAGCACAGGGCTGGGATGAGTGCCTAGGCTAGGAGAGAGGGATTACCCTGGTGGTGCTGCCAGCTGAATCATATTGTCAGGCTCTGGCCTCAATTTTGGCATCCTGAGCTTTAAGGGGAAGCTGGCATTGAACAAATGGGTGTGAGCTGACCAGGAATAAATTTGGACTGGAAATCAGGGAAAGGGTCGCAGCTTTTTGCACAGGGAGACGCCAGAGTAAGGACCCCAAATAAACTAAGGGTTTCAAGATGCTCCCTGAGTTTGCATATGGTGTGTTGCTGAAAAGAGGCACAACCCCTTCCCCCTAATATTAGACCTTATCTACTTACAAATAAAGAGATGCAGTGATTTACCTGAACAGTTGAGTTAAATTGGGTGCAGATCTTCATTTCAAAGGCTTTGATTTTGGTTTAAAGGAGAACTAACTACACAACACTGATACACTGACAGCACTCTCCCAGATTAGGCTTGCATGGATATCTTTTGCTGAAAATGTGTATCTGGAAGATCTTTATTCAAGCAGGTAATAAAGTTATAACAGCATTTTGCAAACAAAATCTAAAATGGGATACCATTATTTTTTTGCAGTTGAAATTGCACATATGTGATTGGTGCTAGAATAAAGTTGAGATATAAAATTATCTTCTTTTTGGCACAAATGTATATGCAGTCTATTCCCCAGACAGTTTGAACAGGTTTAGCTTAAATCTGTTGCATCCAGAATTAACAGGAAATTCCTTCACTGAAGTGTGACAGTATAGACGATAAGTTCTGAAATTGGTTAGATCAGTGTAATCTTCTGATATAGACTGGGCTTTATTTATATGTATGCGTATCTCCATATATAGAGAAAAATATTAAAACATAGTAAGCATGCTTGAAAAATGTTTGTACTTTGGAGACTGTGGTAACTGTGAAGATGATATAATTGATGCACTGGGGTATTATTCCCAAAATGTTTTGTATTTGAACCCATTGTATTTGAGCAGGAACAACACTTAATTGAGGTCAAAAGTATCTGATGGTTTAAAGAATGAAAAAAACAGGCAGATTTTAATTTTGGTCCTGATTCAGCAAAAATGAGTAGGTGTCTACTTACTTTCAGGCACCTGGTTTAATGCTTTGCTGAATGGAGGTAAATCTGCACCACAGGTTTACTGGTTTGAACCTGTTACTCTTTCCTTTTCTGTAAGATATGGGAAAATAGTGGCTGTTAGGGTTCTGGGGTCTAATGTGTGGGGTATATGTGCTTGCTTTGCAATCCTAGGGTGGAGGAAGGGCTGATTATTAATATTATCATCATGAGACTGAAGTCTATAAAAACACCTTTGAAGAGTCTATCAGGAAGGAGAGAAATGATAATAAATTTGGATTTACTCCAATGGCTTACTATTTTCTTTGGAAATGTGTATGTCAGGCTTTACTGGAAATGATTTAACTGACAGGAGGCTATTGATCCAATTCAGTCTGATGTTGGTCCCTGTCATCTACACTTAGGTGCTGTCCAAGACAGAGCAGTCAACGGTGCATCTCCCTGTTTCCCCTGGTCAGTCACTCCTGGAGAGTTAATAAGCACTGCAGCAGCAGCTTAACTGTATTTTAAATATTCGGCTTTCTTTGCTGGTTGATTCGATTGTTACAGAGTATGGAACAAACTAAAAGGAATATACACTTCAAGTAAAAATGGGGTCCAGGCCTGTCAGATGCAGAGGCAGAAATCTTGGTTTGGAGGGACTCCAGTGGGGCTGAGGGAGCTGAACACCCCTTTAGGGAGGAAGAAGGGTACTCTGTGCTGTACAGGATCATAGTAAGAAAGAAAACACTTACAGTCATCCAGCTGTTCCCATCCCCTGACCTGTTCTAGAATCTCTACAGAGAAGTTGCTTTGACTTGGATTGCCTTTTGCTGCCTCCTTGCTCACGCTGTCAGGGAACTTTGTGCTCTTATCCTTCCTAATCTTCAAGGAGGGCTGACGTGTGTGCTCGTAACCACCATAATCTGAGTCCAGAGTTCTCATGCAAACCCTGCAGGCAGCATCAGCTCTCTGGCAGGACGAGGGCTGCCCTCCCGACACTGCTTGAGGGTCCGTGCCGCGGTCAGCTAGAGCAGGTAATAAACCAGCTCCCAAGGTTGGCCTCTGAAAACAAATAAAGGAGGGATGTATGTTCTGCTTTTCACTTTCCTCATGTGTTATTCCCCTCTGGGATGGTTAATCCTCCATGTAAACTTAACCCTTGGGAAAGGTGTTAGCTAGATGGCCTTAAGGGTTGGAGTCTCTCATTCTTAGAAGCCTGTGATGATGGGGAGCAGCAGTGTGGGCTTCCTTATCCTGCCTGGGCTTGTTTCAACATGACCCCCTATGGCTCCTTTGAGGGGCCTGAGGAACAGTTTCTGAGGATGAAATTGCTGGTGCATTTTAAGGAGATGGAGTGCCTGTTTGGCAAGTAAGCTGTGACACAGTGAGCATCTTAAGCCACTGAATGGTCTGCAGAGGGGAATGCTCGGGGCTTCCTGCAATAAATGTATCTAGTGATTTGTTAGGACCACACATAGTGTTGCTGGTCTCATTTCTTAGGTGGCTTGCCCATATAAATCAGGGATGCTAAGAGGTTGTGATTATGGATGATTTGCTGTAACTCCAGAACCCATGGTATTCTATTAGTTGTGGGAACAAGAGGCACAAAATTTGGGCTAGACAATTTGGTTCAGGGCTCTGGCTCTCCACTGAGCTCGACAACATGTAAATAGAGTTCCCGTGGAAAAGGGAACTGGATGGTTTGGATGTGTCCATGGGAATATCATAAATATGAAGAGTTTCCAGACAGCTATATACCTGCAGGGGTGGGTCTATGTTGCTTCTTTCTCATTTTAGAAAAACCAAAATCAGTTTTCAGCACATTCAGCTTCTGCAGGTGCTCCAGAGGCTGCTGACTCTCTTGCACTTTTCTTTGGGACAACTCATGCTGGTCTCAGTGGACCAGGCTGGCTCAACAATAGGATTTAATATGCTGTAGGAATACATCTACCATTGAATCCCCTTGAGACGGAGGAAGGTCATATCCTGGTTTATCTTTGGAGTTTGCTTCTTTTCTTGCAGTGGGTGAGAGGATCTTGCTCCAGGTGAACTCACTGCATGTCATGTGAGATATTGTGGTGAAAATGACGAAGTTCATAAGGCTTTACATACATTCTGTATCTTTCACTAATGAGAAACTGGTTTATTCATAGAGTCACTACCCTTTATACCTATTCTATTTTTAAATAGTGTAAATATTTAGTATCTGGCCTCTTTTGTTGTCTAATACTTTTGCTTTGCTTGCAACCTTCCTCCATTCTTGGTCTCCTTGGTGAGGCACTTCAGGGACAGCTGCTACCGGGTCTGCTGAGACTGGCAGGTATATCTTGGCATTTGCTGCACTACATGCCCTGGTGACAGTGAGTCTGGATGTCATTGGCCAGGGGAGTCATGGAAAAATGAAAGAGCAAGGTAGTGGTGAAAGGAAATCTGGATCTGTCAGCAGGGGTGACAGGTGATGAGATGCAGAAAAAGGTAGCGCATGAGCATATCACGAGATAAAACTGAGTCTCTGAGTACAGAAAGAAACAAGCAGGATATAAGCAGGAATAATCTGCCCTTCCAATGGAGACAGACAGTGCATAGCAATTCAAACAGGCAAGGCAATGTCAAGACAAAAGGGGCAGACGTGAAGGACTGATGTGCTGGGATACCTTGAGAAGGTTTTATTGCACCTTCTGTAACACCTCAGCAGGACCTTGACCTATGGAGGTGGCTCCAGTTGCTGGTGAAGTAATAATTGCAATACAGATAAATTACCACATTTAGGTCTGGGAAGGTTGACACCAGTACAAAAACATGGCACTACGGTGCTGAGAGAGGGACAGGTAGGCAGCAGGGGAGCAGCACAGGACCAGATGAGTGGGGAAGTGATGAGATAGAAGATTACTTAGGTTTCTGTGTGAAGACTGCAATTTGGCTTCAAGTGACTTTTGGTTTTTTTTCTACACTCCCTCTAAAACTGGTTCAGCTGAATGGACAAGTATGTGACTTTAATGAGATTCCTGAAGTCTTAGTAAGAACTGTGGTTAAAACCAAGCCTGGCTGCCAGAAGCTGATGTATGGCAGGACATTATGATAGATCTCTTGGTGCTGTCAACAGCAGGTTCATGGCACAGAACCAGAGGGCAGGGATTCCCTTTCAAACAGCACATGTAAACTCTTGTTCACGGGTGTGCTGATTTTGGCTGGAGTAGAGTTAATTTTCATCAGAGTAGCTGATATGGGGCTGTGTTTTGGATTTGTGCTGAAGACAGTGTGGATGACACAGGGATGTTGTGGTTACTGCTGAGCAGAGCTTACAGAGAGTCAAGGCCTGTTCCACCTCTCACGCCAGCACAGCAGCGAGTGGGCTGGGGGTGCACAAGTAGTTGGGAGGGGCCAAAGCCGGAACAGCTGACCCCAATTGATCCTCAAGATACCCCAGACCATGCGATGCTGTGTTCAGCAATACAAAAGGGGGAAGAAGGAGGAAGAGAGGACACTCAAGTTATAGCATCTGACATGTTACATGTGCTGGAGCCCTGCTCTCCTGGGGGTGGCTAAACACTTGCCTGCCCATGGGAACTGGTGAATGAATTCCTTGGTTTGCTTTGCCTGTGTGTGTGGCTTTTGCTTCACTTAAACTGTCTATCTCAACCCATGAGTTTCCTCACTTTTACTCTAGTGATTCTCTTGCCCATCCTGACAGGGAAGAGTGAATGAGGGGCTGTGTGGTGCTTAGTTGCTACTGGCTCCTTAAGCAGAGGAGACTACTTCAGTGAGTATTTTTTACATCTTGACTACTTGTCTTATGTCAGAGAGACCAATAAATGTTTTTGGATGCACTGGACATCGCAAGGCATTGAAAACAAGCATCGACCTACAGTCAAGTTGCAAGAACAAACAAGAACTTGAATGAAGTTCATGATCTTTACAGGAAAAATGTATGTCCAGTTCTCCCCAGCCTGGGAGAAACCAGACAAGTTGCAGAAATGAGGATCGTTGCAGTTTTGTGGAGTTATGTGTCTTTCAACACTCCTTATAGCACTTGATAAAGATCTGTGTCACACTTGGGGACATCCCAAATTTTTTAAAAACAGTAAGGGTAGGACAAGGAATTTGCATGAGTAACTCTCCTTTTCTCATTTATCAGGGCTGTCTTCCAGCCAGGGTTCAACTTTTTTCACGGTCTGCCAAATCTTTGCAAATGATCTCATGGACATGACCTCCCCTTCTTGGAGTCTCAGAGCTTCCCTCCAGCAAACACGGCAGGGACAGTATTGGGAAAGCTTCACCATGCCTTTGGAAACTGGATGTGTAAATTTATGCTTCATGCACAGTTGTCACCTCTGAAAAGTGAACAAAGGCAAACACAAGTACTAATTTTAGGCAGCCAGCCAACACAGTAGACAGTTGCCTAGGGCAGCAGACTGTTGAATGCAGCAGAATGCCAAGGCTTTATGAAGATGCAGGCTGGCTGCCTCTGCTCTGCCCTCGAAGAAGGAAGCATTAGATCTTTAATCTGAGGTTTGAGATGCACGTCCTGTTTTCAGGCACCAGCTCCCGACTTGGCCCAGGTGATCCTCAGCAGTCTGGGTGCAAAGCATCAGACCTGTAGTGCTCAAGCCAGTGCTTGCTTCTGCTGTTTGAGTGAGTCATTTGGATGGTGAAGGGTGGACAGGGCTGATGGCTATGAGGGGTGGTCTGCCTTGGGTGAGGTTGGGCTTTCTTGGATCTGAGATGGGAGCTAACCAGGGAACAGAGAGGCAAGTGAGACTGGCTTTCTCCAGGGCCTTCCCAATACTCCTTAGTGTAGCAACCCTCTTCATGTCTCAAATGGAACCACCCCAAAATCCTGCTCACTCCTAGCCTCCTTCTCTTGGACTCTCTAAGTCATGATGACCCTGCCAGCATCCTAGTCAGTCATCCAGGATTACCCACTGCAGCTCCTACCTGATGCTTCACTGACTCCATTCATCCCAGCCCACCAGCAGCTCTGCTTCACCCCACCTCTCATCCTCACCAAATGTCACTGACTTCTCCCACCCAGCTCTCCCCTGGCAAACAACCTTGCAAAGCTGTTTGAACTAGCCCTGCAGTTGGGCTTAAAAAATAACCCAAGCTTTTTATTTACAAAATCAAAAACTTGCTTTCAGGACTTTGGTGGCAAGTAGAAACAGGCGCAAGGAAGAGGGATAGACCATATTCTTTGGACCACCAGCCAAGAGCTTTTCAGCTTTCAGTCTGGAAGGTGCTGGTTGAGGCTAAATCCCTTCAGCAATGCCTCACCTGCTATTATCACTTTATCTGAAGTCATAAACACGGCCAGTGTAAAAACTATTTCCAGCACCTTAAAAAGGACTTGCTTCCATAATTCACATCTTGGCTCAATGGCAGTCACTTTCACCAGCAACAGAATTTAGGTAGAATTCAGAGTTTCAGACCTTTCCTGATGAAGCAACTCCTTTAGTTGCTGCCTTTGACAGGATATTAGGTTGGCTGGATAAGAGATCTTATCCCATACGGCAATACTTAATGTCTCGTGTTTCAAAATCGGATCGTTGCCTTCTCGTGCTTGTTGGCAGTCAGGTTGCTACTAGCAGTATTCATCACACTTTGCAGTTCTTAATCATCAGCTGCCTGTGCATATTAATACTTAAAATGAGATATTTAATTAATGCCAGGTGCTCCTGGACCAAACCTCACGTGAGCATCTCACAGGGTTTACCAGCTGGAAAGGTTTTTGTTTTGACCGCACCACGGTGCCGTCAGTGGATCACCGGCGCGGCGCTGCGCGGTGGTGTGTCCTGCTCGGCCCGGGGAGCGCCGCGACTGCGCTCATGTGCCGGAGGAAACTCCCACGAACACGGACACTGACATCACCTGTATTTGTGGAACTGCCTCATGGGCTGGTGCCGTCTCACATTCCTGGTGGGGAGAGGCACCCGGGCGGCTCGCCATGGTTTACTCCTTTCTCAGAGTCCGCAGAGAGACTCGGTGAGGGCAAAGCTTGGAGATACACTTCTCCCATCGTGTCATCTATTTACATGGCACATGCCCTGTGCGTGAGACAGCGAGGGCTTTTATTTTTTTCCTCCTGCCCTAGTTCTTCATTCTGGCTGCGGTGAGATGGAAAGGTGGGACGCTCTCATCTCTGCCAGCAAAAAGGTTTTCTGTATCTGAGGCTGGCTTGGAAATTCTTTAGGTGACATCACACCATGTCTGTGCAGACTCATTGTTTGTCATGGAAAAGCCATTCATCCATACACAACTTCCTTCCTCCCTAGACTCACGGAGATAAACTTTCCATTCTGTCTATTCCCTATAGAAACAGACCCAAAACATGTATGCGTGGCTACACACACATACACCTCACCGTCCCTCGTCACGCTCGGGGCCGAGGGAGGAGGAGAAGGGAGGATATAGAAGATGTGAATAAAGTCACCCTGTTTTCTTCAGACGTGGACCCTGCTGTGCCCAAGCAATAAAACTCCCCTCCCACCGAGGTTCTGGGTCACACAAGGCTTTTTTGTCCTGAGGCTAATTCTGGCACTTGCAGCCCCACATCTGCCTGCCAGGTGAGATGGGCCACCAGCTGCAGGTACAGCACATCTGGATGGGGGAGGAAGCCAAGCGTGCTGCAAACAAACACAGCAAGTCCACCGTGGCGGGTGCGAGGAATTCGATAAAAAAGTATAGCTCAGCGGTCTGAGGTCTGAGCCTGGTGGTGATTCATGTCTCGGGTGCGCTGGGGAGGCAGACCGAGGCTGGGTACTGTGCACACCGTGGCCACAGCCCGGGGGCTGTGTGAGCTGTCCTGGGGGCAGAGCTGGGGGCACACCGCGCCCGCCCAGGGGGCAGAGCAAGGGGGAGAGTTTCTCCCGGGCAGAGAGGTGAGCGCCCTGCGGCGCAGGGTGGGACAGGGCGGTGGGAAGCTGTGTAGGGATGCAGGCGGTGCCGGAGGTGTTGATGGTGTGCTAAGGTGGCTGCTTCGCTGCGGCGTGAGGGAGGCAGAGTGAGCAGCGAGTCAGTCCCTGCGTGGGGCAGAGTGTGAGT
>NW_008661151.1:0-320 GCF_000695815.1 Acanthisitta chloris
AACCCCCAGCCTCTCTGGGCAATCTCTTTAGTGCTCCTAGGACCTTCTAGATCCAAACCATTCCACGAAAACACAAGTGCTCAAATCCTAAACTTTCCCACCATCCCAAAACCTCTGTATGGACCCACCTCACCCTTCCCCAAGCCACACAGGTGCTTTCCATCCCTTCTCACTCTGTCCCATGTGTGTCCTGAAGGGGAACAGACAACTGGGACTAACTTCTTTCCACCTACCTCCAGTGAGGGAGAATCCACAGCCTTTCTGGGTAACCTGTTCAGTGCTCCTAGGACCTTGTAGGTCCAAACCATTCCATGAAAACA
>NW_008661152.1:0-685 GCF_000695815.1 Acanthisitta chloris
CCCTGGGCACCCCCTGGTACCCCAATCCCCTCTACCTGCAGAGCCGCTCGGTTTCCCTCCAGGAACTGCTCCATGATGGTTCTGAGCCCCCAGTGCAGCCCAGTACGGCCCAGTATAGCCCAGTGCAGCCCAGTTCGGCCCAGTACGGCCCAGTACAGCCCAGTAGGGCCCAGTATGGCCCAGTACCCCAAAGTACAGCTCAGTACAGTCCAGCTCCTCCCAGTACAGCCCAGTACACTCCCAGTATAGTTCAATATTGCCCAGTATCACCCAGTACAGCTCAGTACAACCTGGCTCCTCCCAGTACAGCCCAGTACACTCCCAGTATAGTTCAATATTGCCCAGTATCACCCAGTACAGCTCAGTACAACCTGGCTCCTCCCAGTACAGCCCAGTACCCTCCCAGTACAGCTCGAATACTGCCCAGTATAACCCTGTGCAGCTTAGTGCAGCTCAGGACTGCCCAGTATAACCCAGTACGACCCAGTCCCTCCCACTACAGCTCCACACAGCCCAGTACAACCCAGTACAGCTTAGTGCAGCCCAGTACAGCCCAGCTCCTCCCACTACAGCTCCGTACGGCCCAGTATAACCCAGTACAGCTCGGCCCCTCCCAGTACAGCCCGGTACTGCCCAGTACAGCCCAGTACCGCTCCTTTCGACCCAGTATCACCCACTACCGCTC
>NW_008661152.1:1012-1755 GCF_000695815.1 Acanthisitta chloris
GCCCAGTATCCCCCAGTCCCCCCCCAGTGGGGGAGTGTCCTGCCGCGGGGCCTGGCGGGAGGGGGAGGGAGGACAGGGAGGACCTTCCCGACAGCTCCTGCGACAGGGGAGGGACAAGGGGGGGTCAGTGTGTGATGACACCCCAAAACCTTTCCCGACACCCTAAACCTCTCCCGTAACACCTTAACCCTCTCCAGGACCTCAGATCCCCCCAAAAAAACTCCCCCAGAATCTCAGATCCCCCCAAAAAAACTCTCCCTAAATCCCCTAAAAACTCATCCCCGCCCCATCCTCTCCCTCCCCATCCAAGTGCGGCCTCCACCCCATCCTCTCCCTCCCCATCCAGCAGCCACTTCGAAAAAAAAATTTATTACATCCTAAAAATTAATTATTTCATCTTCTCCTTTCTCCTCCTCTTCCTTCTCTACGTCTTCCTCCTTCTCCTCCTCCTCTTCCTCCTCCTCTTCGTCTTCCTCCTCCTCTTTCTTGTCCTCCTCCTCTTCCTCCTCTCCCTCTTCTTCCTTTCTCCTCCTTCTCCTCCTTCTCCTCCTCCTGCTTCTCCTCCCCCTCCCTAAATCCTTCCCAGAAAACAGGAACGTGTGGCTGAGGGTGGAAAACAGGCCTATGTGAGCCAGGGAAAAAAGGGGAAAAAGAGGGAAAAAAGAAAGGAAAAAGGCAAAAAAAATTAGAAAGGTCAAAGGCTAAAAGAAGGGGAAAAGCAGAAAAAAAAAAAAGGAGGAAGA
>NW_008661152.1:1784-2711 GCF_000695815.1 Acanthisitta chloris
CTCCTCCTTCTCCTCCTTCTCCTCCTTCTCCTCCTCCTGCTTCTCCTCCCCCTCCCTAAATCCTTCCCAGAAAACAGGAACGTGTGGCTGAGGGTGGAAAACAGGCCTATGTGAGCCAGGGAAAAAAGGGGAAAAAGAGGGAAAAAAGAAAGGAAAAAGGCAAAAAAAATTAGAAAGGTCAAAGGCTAAAAGAAGGGGAAAAGCAGAAAAAAAAAAAGGAGGAAGAGAGAAAGAAAAAAGGAGTGAACCAAGAGGGAAGAGGAGGATTAAAGTGAGGAAGAAAAAAAAAAAAGGAGATGGAGGATTAAAGAAGGAAAAAACCAACAAACCGGAAGGAAGAAGAAAGGAAAAGAAGGAAAAAGGCAAAAAGAAGAAGGAGAAAGGAGGAATAAAGAGGAAAAAGGTAAAGAGGAGCAAAGGGGGTTAAAAAGGAGGGAGCAAGTGAGGAAAAAAGAAGGGGAAAGAGGGAAGAAGAAGGGGAAAGAGGGAAAAAGAAGAGGAGAGAGGGAAAAAGAAGGGGAGAGAGGGAAAAAGAAGGGGAAAGAGGGAAAAAGAAGGGGAGAGAGGAGAAAATAAGGGAAAAGGAATAAGGGGAGAAAGGGAAAAGGAGGGTAAAGAAGGGAAAAGGAGGAAAAACAAGGCATAAGGAAGGAAAAAGGGGAAAACATAGGGAAAAAGAGGACAAGAAGGTGAGAGTGGGATGCTGAGTGCTGGTCAGGGCTGGGAGGGAGCACTGGGGGGATACTGGGGACACTGGGAGACTCCAGGGGACACCAGGAGGGCCTGGGGTGGCCCCAGCAGGGACATGAGGCTCCCGACCCGTCCGGCCAGTCCGACCCGTCCGACCGTGGGCAGAGCCGCGGCCAAAACCACCACCTGGGTTGGGCTTCTGCTGGGTTGGGGTTGGGGTTGGGTTGGGTTGGGGTC
>NW_008661153.1:0-776 GCF_000695815.1 Acanthisitta chloris
CCCAGCAGTGGTGCTGGTGGGAGCGCACGGAGCCGTGCTGCAAGCTAAGAGCAGAGCAGCAACGTGTAGAGAGGTCGAGAGAAGGACAGGGTGTCCAGAGTGGCTTTGGTGGGTGTGTGTCCCTTCCAGAGGGGAGAGAGTTCCAGTCTAAAGCTTCAGGTGAATCAAAGCCACCGTGTGAAACTGGAGGGGTTTTGTTAAGTGTTCAAACGATCACATAGGCAAAGGTCATTTATTCAGACCTGATTTTATTTCTATGAGAGTATTTGTGTCTATTTCATGTTTAGCCTTCCCTGGCGGAGCGATCCGAAGTGGTATGACCTGAGGAACCGCGACAGAACCAGCTGTCATCTTTCTCAGCAGTGACCTTCAAAACAGAAAAATATGAAAGGTAGACAGTTTTTCTAAACAGAAGAATACACTGAGAAATAGAGTCTTTTAACATGATTCCTTGTCTTCATTTGCTTCTCTTAAAAGAGAGAACTGTGGCTATCATGTCACACAATTCAAGAGTGAAAAATTGCATTTGGATACGTCAACATTTTACAGCACAAGGTGATGTACTCCAGATCTTGGGAATCGATACTCAGGGCCAGGAAACACATCTAGGCTAGAAGGATTTGGTTTGGCAACCAACCCTGCAACACTGCATAGGTACCTGTTCCTCTTCCCATCCACGCAGGCAGCAACGATTCAGCATGGGAGGTGCTGGTGAGCGCATCCCTGGGGCTGCAGTAAGTCACGGTGCTCATCTCCGTGACTGGGTCGCCCGAAAC
>NW_008661154.1:0-44034 GCF_000695815.1 Acanthisitta chloris
AGGTCCTGTCCTCTGCCCCTGAGGCTACATAGCATAGTATAGCTTGCATCTCTGCCATGAAAATCTTCCTTACTCTAAAAAAATTTTATTTAAAAGTAAATAATTTTTACCTTACTTGTACTGTTTGTTGAGGAATACCTTTGGCCTGTGCTGTATAGCATAGTATAGCTTGCATCTCTACCATGAAAAACTTCCTTACTTTAAAAAAATTTAAAAAGTAAATAATTTTTGCCTTACTTGTACTAT
This sequence comes from Acanthisitta chloris, assembly GCF_000695815.1. NCBI lineage: Eukaryota > Metazoa > Chordata > Aves > Passeriformes > Acanthisittidae > Acanthisitta > Acanthisitta chloris. The sequence goes on from NW_008661154.1 coordinate 247, forward strand.
CTGTTGAGGAATACCTTTGGCCTGTGCTGTTCCCTGCTTATGGATGTGAGTTGTCTGGAGGGTATGAATACCATGGCAGGACACTGCTGGAGTCCATGCTCTAGCCCTATTTAGCTCACTGCTTACACCTGAATTCTAGTGCTTAATGGGCTGGTCTGAAAACAGACTACGATCTGGATCCATAATGGCACTTCTGTATGGTCATATTTTGCTTAGCTTCTAGGAATCCACAGTATATAATGTAATTCACAGCTCCCAGTACTTCTGCCAGCTAGTAAGTGAAGAATTTCACACTTCATTATGAATTCAACATAGAAGGGACAGTAAGCAGAGTATATATGCCACAGACTCTCTTCTAGGCAGGCTTTTAAGCTGTGCTTCCTGCAGAGAGGGGAAGGCAGTAGACAGCATAAAAATAGCTGCCTGATTATTGTCTCCTAAGATCATAGAATCATTTAGGCTGGAAAAGATCTCTAAGCAAGTCCAAACATTAAGCTAACACTGCCAAGTCCACCACTAAACCATGCCCCAAGTGCCACATCTCCACATGTCTTTCAAAGACCTCCGGGGTGGTAACTCTACCAATTCCCTGGGCAGCCTGTTCCAGTGCTTGATAGCCCTTTTGATGAAGAAATTTTTCCTAATATCCAATCTAAACCTCTCCTGTTGCAACTTGAGGCCATTTCCACTTGTTCAATTGCTTGTTATTTGGGAGAAAAGATTGATTTACCTCACTAGAACCTCCTTTCAGGTGGTTGTAGAGGGCAATATGGTCTCTTGCCAGCAAAGAAAGAGAATTTAAGGGGAAGATTAAGTTGGAAAATGTTTGATGATATGATAGGATGGTACAGGGAATCCCCACTCATAATTTTTATTTCATGAAATGATTCTCCTATAAACCATAATAGCTTGCTTGAAAATGAGAATACCTGTCCAGGGGAGTTTGTACTTTGTGGGAATGCAACATTAGAGTTTTTTCATAGTCAGAACTTGAGAGTCTCTTTTGGTTTGGGGTTGACTATGCTTCACACAGTCCTCATAGCCATCCCAGTCAAATTTGAAATCTAATGTTTGTAACTTGAGAGATGGGAGGTGTGGGATTAGACTTCTCTAGGTTAATGAGGGTAGTCACTCAACTCTCCCATTTCCAGAATGAGTGCATAATTGTGACATTATCATATGAATGAAGGCAGTATCACCACCTGGTAACTGAAGCAGGTAATGCAGTGAAAATATCATGCCTGTGTTTCCTGTGTAATTCAGTTCTAGGAAGTTGTAGCAACTTTTTTTGCCAATATGATATTGATGTGTGTGTGTGTTTACATGCCCAACTGGTTTAAATTGCTTTTCTGACCCTCTTTTTGGTTATGGTAACATTTTTAATATCTCCCCTTCTGAGACTGGAATACCAACAGGAAGATATCATATTCTAATTACTAAATAGCCTCAAGAGATCAAATTGCCTATCAATCAGTCCCCCAGACAGTTTCTCAGTTGGTTTAGGCAAGAGATTTAGTTTCTTCCATCCTTGATGATGGTACACATCTAAGTTCAATGATGATGATAGGCTTTTAGATTCTTCCATCCTTGATGACGGTACACATCTAAGTTCAATGATGATGACAAAGAGAGGATTGAGACCCGTGAGTTTCCTTGTATAATATTTAAACAAAACCTGGTAGATTCCCTTAGGAATTTTCCTTTTCAGTCATTTGACCTTTCTTACCAAAGAGAAGTTAGACTCATTCTGTGTTAGAAATGCTTGTTTTTTTTAGATTCTTCCATCCTTGATGACGGTACACATCTAAGTTCAATGATGATGACAAAGAGAGGATTGAGACCCGTGAGTTTCCTTGTATAATATTTAAACAAAACCTGGTAGATTCCCTTAGGAATTTTCCTTTTCAGTCATTTGACCTTTCTTACCAAAGAGAAGTTAGACTCATTCTGTGTTAGAAATGCTTGTTTTTAAGGTCTTGCAGTAGTATTAGGTAATGAACTTTATTTTTTTAAAAAGTTTATTCAAATTATAAAGGCCTATTCTATAAACCTAATATAATGTATAAAATAGTGATTTTTGTATGCATGTTTTAATTTTTTCTTCATATTCATAAGTTACTGGTTTTCTCCAGGCATAAGAAATTTCACTCTACAGGAGCTTTTACCTTACAGAAACTCAGGGCTGAACATCCTATTACAGATCATAATCTTTTTGGAGTTACACATCTGAATTTAAGTAACAGAGGTGCAGAAAACAGAAACCATTTCTTTTACGAGGTTGTATCAACTGTAAAAGCTAGAAAGACCTAGAGTGTGCTACATTTCTTTTACAAGGTTGTATCAACTGTAAAAGCTAGAAATTAACCCAGCACTTGTGGGTATTGTGCTTGTATTTCTACATTTCTCTAATTTATGCACTGGAAGAATAGTATTTTCTTAAGACCTTTCAGCTACAATTAGACATTTGAATGGCTGCAGTAGCTTAAATTCAGATCATTAATGGTCAGTTTTTTATCTGAGTGGAACACACCTGGAATTTTGGGATAATTATTTCAGATTTGTGTATATAAACAGTTTTTGCCATTTTTTTCCCTCCTAATATTCACGCCTCATTTATTTACAATTGTCAGTTTATCTCAAGATGCATAAAGTATCATGAAAATAGTCTAATCACTGGAATTCTTCCATGCTTCTTATGTGCAATACCAGTTGAAACTGGAGTTCAAAAGTCAGTGAGACAAATGCAGCTGTCTTAACTGAGCATTTCCAGTTAGTTTTGTGTCCTGCTGGCCATAAAGTTTTTTAGAATTTTAAATGCAGGAAAAAATGAGGGAAACCATAACAGATTCTTCAACAACAGCTTTACACAATTAGACTCAAACAGCTAATTTTTTACAGAATACTTAAGTGTATTTCTTTGGGTTCCTTCAGGATAAGGAGAGATGATCACACTTTTTCTTTTCCTCCACTTGCTTTTCAAATTGTTTTCATTACTGAGAGAATTGTGGTTTTCAAAAACATTGTAGGGACCACACAGCCTTTTCTTAAAATCACATCATTCTGTTTAATACTGTATGTGACTTAGAAGTTCAGAAGAGTGGTAGCTGCAGGCAAGAAGCAATGATACAAAATAAATGTGTGCCCATTTTCTGAAAAGTAAATGGTGATTGTAGTTTCTAACCTAAGGGATATAGTGACACTGTCTAAGCCTATCTGAGAGACTCACTAGAGAAATTCATAGGAAGGTAAATGCAGCATGATGTTTGAAAAACATACCAAACTGCTTAATTTAATGTTTGTATATATTTTGTATTGCTTTCAGGCTTTATTTATGTATTAAAAAAAATAATGTCAGTTATCTACTTTTGTATTCAGCTACTCTAACAATACATCTAAGACCAACTTCAAGTTCCATAATGATGTTAGCATAGCTGGCATTTGTCTTCACTCTAAGAAAGGATGCATCATAGTTCTTAAATTTGTATCACGTCCTTTTCAATGTAAACTTTAAATCTTCAAAGGGTTTTTAGACGTGAATTAGTAAGATATGCTTCCAACCAAAATGATTCTGTGATACATAGTTCAGATATTCATGACCAGTGAAGTTTATAATGCTAAACTAGGATTATCACTTTAGTTTGCTATTCTGTATTGGAGCAAAGAGGACTTTTAAACATGTCTCCTATTTCCCCAGCAGGTACAGAATTAGTAGAAACTACTGACATAATCATCTGCTCAAGCTGAAAAAGTGATAACTGCAGATCCTGGAAAACATCAGTTTAGCCCTTCAGGCCTGATTCATAGACTAGTTAAGCATCTCTAAGTGTGGCTTGGGGCATAGATTTATAATCAAGTACAAGAGGTGTTTCTGGTAGATGCACATCCATGTTAACTCTAATCTGCATTTACTTTAAAGGCCATAAATGTCTCATTAGCCTCAAATTACACTCCTCTGCCAATAAAGGAGGCCTGTATGAAAGTATGTGATTTCTGATCTTCTCTGACTTCTCTTTGTGTGTTGTGCTGCTAGAAGTTGTCATTTCAAACTGAATATTTTGATTTGGATTGATTGTTTTTGATTATTTGAGTGAGTGATACTTCCAGCTAAGATGTTTTTGCAAGCAAGTTTGCATACATTTTTCTAACATTTGAAGCAGTAAAAAAACAAATGGAGAAAGCACAACCCTAACAATGATATTAGATAAAGACATGACAAGTACAATTCTTCCTGTAGACTCAGTATGTAAAGATATATTAGATCGCTGACTGTATACTACAAATGTGCATCATTTTCTATTTAAGATGAATCTCTAATTGCAGTCTGTGACTCTGTTTGCATCTTTCAGCCTTTTTAATGATGCACCTAACATCATAGCATAGCATAGTTCACAAATGAATAGGTAGTATGCCTTCCTCCTTAACTCTTGATATTCTTACTGAAAATTATTCTTTGTGTATGAGTGTATATGCATTTCATGTATGAAACTAAACTTATGAAAATGGTAATGTCTCTACTAATGCCAATAAACTGAAAAGTGTGATATCATCTGCTTGACTGGACAGAAATCACATCCTAAATGGAATAGTTTTACTTTCCTTGCCTCAGTCTGGATATGAGCCAGCAGTGTGGCCAGGTGTCCAAGAGGGCCAATGGCATCCTGGCTTGTATCTGAAATAGTGTGGCCAGCAGGACTAGGGCAGTGATTGTCTCACTGTCCTTGGTACTGGTGAAGCCACACCTTGAATCTTGTAGTTACTTCTGGGCCCTCACTGAAGCATGTACAGAGAAGGGCAACAAAACTGCTGAAGTAGAAAACATGTCCTATGAGGAGTGGCTGAGGGAGCTGGGGTTATTTGGTCTGGAGAAGAGATGCTCAGGGGAGACTACCTGAAAAAAAGTTGTAGTGAAGGTGGGGGGTCAGGCTCTTCTGCCATGTCTCAAGTGAAAGCATGAGAGGAAATGTCCTTAAGTTGCACTGGGAGAGGGTTCAGATTAGATATTAGAAAAATAAATTCACTGAAAGAGTGGTTAGGGCTGAGGGAGGTTATTTGGTCTGGAGAAGAGATGCTCAGGGGAGACTACCTGAAAAAAAGTTGTAGTGAAGGTGGGGGGTCAGGCTCTTCTGCCATGTCTCAAGTGAAAGCATGAGAGGAAATGTCCTTAAGTTGCACTGGGAGAGGGTTCAGATTAGATATTAGAAAAAAAATTTCACTGAAAGAGTGGTTAGGCATTGGAATAAGTTGCCCAGGGGGTCTGGAGAAGAGATGCTCAGGGGAGACTACCTGAAAAAAAGTTGTAGTGAAGGTGGGGGGTCAGGCTCTTCTGCCATGTCTCAAGTGAAAGCATGAGAGGAAATGTCCTTAAGTTGCACTGGGAGAGGGTTCAGATTAGATATTAGAAAAAAAATTTCACTGAAAGAGTGGTTAGGCATTGGAATAAGTTGCCCAGGGAGGTGGTGGAGTCACTGTCTCTGTATATGTTCAAGAGCTGTCTGGATGTGGCCATTGGGGAGAAGGTGCTAGGTGGTGCTAGGCTGATGGCTGGACTAGATGATCTCGAAGGTTTCTTCCAATCTTGTTAATTCTGTGATTATGTGTAATAGTGTCTTTGCAAAACAATTTTCTTCATGAGAGATTCTGTGATTCTGTGTAATAGTCTCTTTGCAAAACAATTTTCTTCATGAGACTTCTGTTTACGGACTTGTTGTATACAGTAGTCATACATAATTTATTACTTAGGTAAACCTTTTTATGAGATCTGCTTAATAAGAAATTATTAAAAACTGTTGTCATTTAACTGGCTAAAAAAATAACTTCTAATAACCAAAACATTTTACAATAACTAGTGGGTTTATTCTGACTTACAATCTTGAAATTGCTCTCCTATGGCATTTATTTTGACTGTGTTGGTGCACTTGTCATTATGTGCTGTTTGTTTATGTCTTTACACTGGTTGATAAAAGCTGCAGGTCTTACATTTCAGACAGGTGGCCTGAGTGAGCTGGTTGTATTCTGTCAGCCAATAATTTATTTTCTTACAGCTTCAGGATCATTAAAATCTAAATGTCTATGTGTGCAAGAGTCAGAAATCAACACTTTATGTATGTTCCTGTTAATATATAGGACACATCCACACCATGTGAGTGGATTTAATACCCACATAAAAAACAGAAGGCAGTTGTTCTGCCTTGTTAGATAAGGAATAAGATGGCAAATTCTGTTCCAGGTCAATAATGAATGTTTCCCTTTACTTGTCCTTTCACCCTATTAAAAATAATGACATATAACCAGATACTTGATTCAAAGACACACTGTAATTAGTGTGGGTACAAACTATTTACTGTCACATTTTGACAGTTGTATATCTCTACTGTATCAACTGAGTATTTCCACTTCATGTTATCATTTTTGTTGTCTCCATGCTTGTAATGTGTTCAGTCTTTTTTATTTGTTATTCCCATTTTCTTTTCTTATTTTCTTTCCTCTTTTTTTCATTTGCTGTTTGCCCAGACAACTTTTTTTTCCTTCTCCATCTTTCATCATCTGGATGATTGTCTTTCCTTCCACCTTGTCAATTTTCTCAGTGCTGTATTGTACATTTCTTAAAATGTTATTTCAAACTTCTGCAGTGTGGGCATCAAGGGGAATAGGATCTGTTGCTCCTCCCTGAGAAATTGACCACAAATAATATGTATCTGCTATTTTTCTGGCCTCTGGTGTTCAGGTGTTTCAAAATATTTTTTGTAAGAATGCTTAAATCAAGTCATTGAAGAACTTCAGGATTTTTAAGTGAATGAAATATCTTTGAAATTACTTTCCTTGTCAGAGTCCTGACTGAAAGCAGGACCTGGTAATCCACTTAGATAATTTTGATATATAAATGTGCATTAATCCTAACATCTATAAGGTAGCAGTACCAGTTTCCTGTAACAAGGATGTTTTTTACCTCTGGAGGTGTCATCTGTGGTTTTGAGTTGAATAATGGGTAAAAACGAACTTCTGAATTTCTTTGGGCAGGTAGAAGAATGTAAGTATTAACAAGTGCTGTGTATTTATTTATACTACTTGTAATGTTTAGCATATACATATGAGTGACTTGTATTTCATTAAAAATCAACAGAATTATTGCATGAATTGCCTTCTGTCTAAAAATTAAAATTAGGAGAATGCAAGGAGGAAATGTTACATAATTGCAACACTATGTAGGTCAAAATCTGACTTTTAAGATATCATATCACTTTTGTTTCCTTTTCATTTTCCATTTTTCTGTCAGACATAGAACAAAGAAAACAGGTATGAAAATCAATAAATTTATAATCTAATTTTGACTAACTGCTCTCACACTTGATTTGAACTAATGTAATGCTATTACATTCATTGTAATTTCTGAATTAGACAGAGGTAAATTAGGTTGTCATACAGAAAAAAAGTCCTATCTTTGAAAAACACTCTATAGAAGTCAAATCATAACAAAGAGAGATTATCCAATGAAGGAAAAAGTTAATGAATGTTTCCTGTGGGAGTGCAAATATGCTTAAAAAGGAGATTCCATTTATTTAGGGCAGAAAATGTCCTCAAGCTAGCACTTAAATGTGATACCCTTCCTGAAAGCAGCAATGTTGGGGCTGTGCTTTGGTTTTGAAGCATATACAGAAGAAGAAATGTTTGGTTTGTGGTATAACCTCTGGCAAGCTGATGGCTTCAGTTTCAGCTCTCTTGCCTTACCTGTCTTTGAAAGCACATAGCTAACCATGTTGTCTAAAGTTAATAAAACATTTGTGGGCCTTGGCATGGAAGTAGTGTGTGACTGATGTCTAAAGTTAATAAAACATTTATGGGCCTTGGCATGGAAGTAGTGTGTGAATTGTTTGGTTTGGATTTGGGGTTTTTTTTAGATTTATGCCAATATGAGTTTGTCTGTTGGTTTGAATTGCTTGTTTTCTCTTTGCCACAGGCTGACTGGGTGGACTGGACTTCACTGGAAGGAGCCATTTTGCTGGGGAACTCTCTGTGGATCTCTCACCACACTACTTGCTGGGAAGTGCTGTGCATTGCCAGGATTAAGTCAACGCTAAAGTCTGGGATGGGCCTTGGGGGCAAACATTCCCTTCTTTCTTCTGACATTGGGATTTGTCTACAGCCAGTCAGCTGAGGCACTACCACACATCAGCTTTTGGTTTTTTGCTGCCTGAACAAGGTTACATTTTCCTTCACTTCATCTCCTTTTGACTGTTTTAATTTTATTAGTTTGCATTTTCCTTGACTGATTAATTTTCTTCTGGCTGTGGAAAAAAGAGCCCTGCTGATGTTGATTTAAATAATGTCGAAACCAATGGGACTCCTATGGCTGCCTTTGATCTTCACCCCAGTGTGTGTCATGTTGAATTCTAACTTCCTCCTGTGGATAACTGCACTGGCTATAAGATTTACTCTCATCGATGGCCAAGCACAATACCCAGTTGTTACTACGAATTATGGCAAAATACGTGGTTTAAGAACACCTTTACCTAATGAGATCCTTGGGCCCGTGGAGCAGTACCTGGGTGTTCCTTATGCTTCTCCTCCAACTGGAGAAAGGCGATTTCAGCCCCCAGAGCCTCCATCATCTTGGACAGGTATCCGCAATGCCACACAGTTTGCTGCTGTCTGCCCACAGTACCTGGATGAGAGGTCACTGCTCAACGACATGCTGCCAGTCTGGTTTACAGCCAATCTGGATACTGTGGTGACATATGTTCAAGATCAAAATGAAGACTGTCTGTATTTGAATATCTATGTGCCCACAGAGGATGGTAAGTACCCTGAGGACCACACTGCGGTGCGCTCACCAGTTCTACACGAGTAGTGTCCGGGTTTTTTAAGCATCTGGCTGAGTTTTCTTCAGGTTTTATCTGTGGAAATGGATCATGTGTCTGAACAGGCATGATAAGTAATACTTTGCAGATTGAACATGCTTGCATGAATTCTCTCATGTTTCAGTGTAACACCAACCTGCAATTTCATTTGCAGGCAGTGACTAGGGTGTGTAAGGCAGCCTGAAGTTTACATCTAAAATACAGTTGAGTATCATTCACAAGAGAGGAAAGGGGAAATAAACATTAACCCAGAGTAACATATTTATTTTTCCATGCACAAATGGTACAAATATACTGTCGTATACTAATTTTTGAAGGAGAATTTCCCTAGCTGTTTTTTTTTTCTTTTATTATGAATCTCTGAGTCTACTGTTAACTCTGTTTGATTTTAATAGAAAATATAAAATTGTTATAGCAATTCGGTCAGCAGGGTTTTTTTGGTTTTTTTTATCTATGCAACTTTTCAATCCAACCTATTTTTCTTCATTTACTAAATTTAAAATGAAGTAAGCATGATTTTATTATGCAGAGCTGAACAGGTGGTGTCAAACTTTCATCTGTTTTGTGCAATCCTTTCTCAAGAGGGCTACTTTAAACCACTTTCTGTAGACAAAAAGGATGAACACAACTGGTAATGCACAACTCTTTGAATATTTACATGATCTCCCTCTTAAAAATTGTAGCTTTATGGCATGAAGAATGTATCTTGGGTCGTTCGGAATGGTATTGCTTCCTATAGGCAAGATCTGTTTTTATCAGGCGCTAATTGAGTTAAGTCTATGCTAAATCACAAGGAAATAAAAAATTCTACTGGCACTTATTGTTAATATTCTGCTAAAAGCCAGTTCTTTCAGCTACTTAGAATGTAGTTGCCAATGCATAACGTGACAGATTTCTCCCAGATATGCAAATCTGTTCACTTTAGCTGAGGGTTTGATTTACATAACCAAAGCATTGTTATTTCCCAGTAACCATACTCTAAATATGCAAATTTTGTACTTTGATTATTATAATCCTTCTGCCTTGATTGGCTTCTTTACTCAGAATTTCCACGCTGTTTGCCAGCAATAAACATACCACCTTCTTTGCCTGTTCTCATCAGCTGAAGCAAAAACTTGAAAGCTAAAAATAAAGCAGCAAGGTTTGGGAATACTGGGAGCTTTGCAAACGTAAATACTACCAAGCTGCTTAAAGGACAAGTGCTGTGAAAGAAAAGCTGTGTTTATGTGGCTCTATGTGCACATGTGAGTGTGTGTGTGTGTGTGTGTGTGTGTAGACCAAGGACTCAGTTCTTTCCCTCTTCCAGTCTCATTGCACTGCTTCTCACTCCTTGGATAATAACATAGATAATTCTTTCCCAGATTTGTTTATGTTCTGGATTTTGTCCTTCAGCTTTTAATTAGTCACTAGGGTAAGCTTGCCCTAAGAAAGCATTCTGGGTTTAGACTTTAGTTGTCTTTTGTTTTGAAGGAATATCAGCTCTGCTAATAGTTTTATTTTAAAGATCAGTTTTAATAAATGCAAGTTTCATTCATTAATTAGGGAATACAGGAAGTTAGACATGAAAAAATATATAGAAGTGTCTGGGGAAAGAATAATTGATATAAAATGGGTAATAATGAAGTATTGTGGACTGAATGACTAACAACCTATAACACTCACCTTATTATAATAGCTATTGCATTTGATGTTAGATTAAATATAGAAAGGACTGAGAAATTTATTTTTGCCTACTGTAGACCTTTTTGTCTACTTAGTTCTGCAAAAGTATGGTTTACTATTCTTTCTGGCTGTAGATTTATTTTTTTTTTACACTAAATACCATAGAAATGTCATCTATTTTCTTTTATATCTCCTCTTCAGAGTATAAACCCATTCATAAAAGAATATGTAGGTGAATAATAAAAGACAAGGTTAGGTGTCAGTGATGAACTGAAGGCAGGATTGCTCCTGTAAAATATGACAAGCAGTTTTAACAGGTTCCACTGGGAAACAAGAGACTTAGAAGTGAATACATGGAGTGCATGATGTTTTAATTGTATGCTATATAACTTATCATTAGTTACATATAACTCTGTTTGGATTTTCTGGTGAGGAAAATATGCAGCTTTCTAGTGTGTCTCCAAATTCTAAACATAAATAGCCTTAAACTGTAGTCCATACAATCTGATTAAAGATGTTATGCTTCATTCTATGAGTCTTAGTTGGCAAAAATAAGCTTTGTTGTTATGGAGACAGAGCATGAAATTAGTTTTTGAAGCAACTTCTCAAACTGAGTGACTTTGAGTTAAATTCACATTTTCAATTCTTTCTCAAGTACAGATTGATTTAAAAAAGCTTTGAAACTGTTTTGTGTCTAGAAGAAAAAGTGGTCGGAATCATCCAAACCTAATTAATGTTCTGACTATGAAACTTAATCTAAATCATTTTATGCATGCTTTTATTCTTTTTTTTAAACTTTGGTGAAAAGAATAGATGAACAACTCTCATGAATTAACTGAGGTCATATGCAGTGCTTACATCAAATCAATTCTAGTGATAATCAAAACACAGCTCAGGTTTGGCTTGGGGATTTTTTCCTTTGTTTTGTTGGGTTTTTTTGCACTATATGTTATAGCATGACTTGTTTTTTATCACTTATGTGGTTTGATCAAACGAAACTAAATTTTAAGTATATATTTCCAATAAAGAATTGAAGAATAAATGCACACATGCCTTCATCTGATTTTGGAATTGCTTCTCTGGAATTATTCCAGTCTAAGCTTATGGAAATAATAGTAAAATACAGCCCCTTTTACTAGGTAGACAAGTTTAGTTATTTATAATAAAATAGCTTGAAATGTTGCTGTTTCTGTCTGAAGAAATAACAGTGAAATTAGTGATAGATAAATCTATAGTTCCTTCAAATAATTCAGGCACCTAGATAAAGAAAGTAAAATGCCCTGTTGCACAGTCTATATCTGTATTAATCATAGCCTTTCTTTAGACTAATAAGATTCTGGATTTCAAATGTGAAATAGCAGCAGAATCCTGTCAGAATTTTCTCCATTAAAATGTTCTTACAAAGCAAAATTTTTTTTTTTGTTAGGAACTTTTCTTCTTTTTTTCATCTTAGGCGAACAATTTATTCAATATATTATTTATTATAGAAATAGATACACATACCTAACTGAATATTTCTGCAATTTTCATTCATTTGCTGTTATTCACTGGACACATGGGTTTGGATGGCACTTTCCTTAAGTAACAGTTATATTTCAGAGTATCTAGGATAGCTGGAGAATTTCAATGTTTGTTTGCCTTTGGAAGAGAAAGAATTGCAAATGCTATAATCCACTGAGATGTTTTGGGCTTTTTTTGGTCATAATAAGTATAAATAATAATGCAGTTATTTTAAAGATGCACAGTACAAGCAACAGAGATAAAATCTAGGAAGCTGCTTTTATTTTATATGTCAAACCTATAATCATAAGAAATTACTCAGAACTGCAGCAAATAAAATATTTAGAGTGAAATTCTCATTTTATCCAATTGCTTTCTAAACATTTGGCTTGATCTTCAGAATCATTTGTGTGGGTATATATTATCTTGCCTGCTTTTTCACTTTATAAACTGTAATTTTCCATAAGAATACTTGAATGTCAGTTTCGAGGAGGTCATCTAGGGAAATGATATTGAGGACAGTCTGTTTATTATAACTTCAGTCTGAATATGGGTTTATCTACAGTGGAAATGCTAGATTGAAGAGGACACAGACTGTTAATCGCCTGTGTTTAATCCCTGACCTTTATCATTTGAATCTGTAGATTCTGAGGAGATTGCTAACTCCTATCATAACAGGACAAAATATAGCAAAAAAAAACCAAACCAGAAAAGACCCTTAATTTGTATTACTTTCATGATAAACTTCAAAATTTGATTCATAGCAAAGCAAGATTAAAAAAAACCCCAAAACATCAAAGAACAAAAAAACAACATGAACAAATCATTTTTACATTTGTTTGTTTAAAACCTGCTCTGTTCAGATCAAAACAGAGAATAAAAGAGATGTTTTTTTGTTGTCTTTGCTTGATCAATTATAAGCATATATACTTTTCTTATTTTGGTATATGGATATAGGATCATTTTATACAAGTGGGGGAGCTAATTACCCACTTAGTTAGGGATTAGCTAATGAAGTATTTCGCATCCTCAGAGCTTTGCTGACTAAAATTACTCTGTGAGATCTTGTTTCATTTACATCAGGATAAATACAGCTGAAGTGACAACTAAAGGTGGTAGACCATGACACTTGCTAAGATTGAATAAGTAGATCATATCTTTTTCATTAGATTAGGGAAACTGAGACTATTGTCCAGGATTAGTGACATACTTAACTGTGGTCTGTCAGGAAGAAGAAAAAAGTCTTCAGCAAGAGCAAAGAGATCAACAGTGTTACCTCTCTGGGTGACAATGTGAAAGAAATGTACCTGCAACTTTAGACCATGTGTCTATTTGACTAAGAAATAGCAAAATGAAAAATCTGAGCAAAGCTGGTCAAGAAGATATGCCTTTTTGCCACTTTTCATATTAGTCAGATGTCTGCTTAATATATAATTGAGTTTTTGCAGCCTTCTTCTTGTCATTGCTGTTGAATTGCAATCAAAATTACCAAAATTATGCTGATATAACATAATTGATAATAAAATGGTTTCTTTTTCTTTTTCTTTGGAAGGGAAAAAAAGCTAGTAGAACGATTAGTCTCATCATTACTATTGCTTGATGGCATAGACTAAAAAATGTAAGCTAATCAATGGCTTGTTAATAAGAGAAATAAGGGACCATAGATAACAATAGTAACATAGTGAACAAGATAGACACAATATTGTACAACATTATTTTTGTTGAATTATTAGGATGTGGCATTAATAGTAGGAACTTTTTGCTTGCAAATAAACCTGAATTTCTATGCAATAGGTTCTTTGAAACTGTATGTAGGTTTAAGTTTCTGTAGATGCATATCTGATATTTACCAGGTAATCTTCAAATTTTAATTGTTCTATTATCTCTTCACCACTTTTGTAAACTTAAGTAGCTACTTAAGAAATCAAACCCAGGGTTTATATATATAGCTTCAAGGAATTAAGAATCCAATACCTTGTATCCATGTTTACAATTTTGATTCCTCCTCTAAATATTTACTACATGTTTTTTTTAAGTTAATTATAATTTCTGTAGTTGTATAGGAGCATTGAGTTTTACTTATGGTTTCTGAAGTATTTTTAAAAGCAAGTTAAATACATTTATTTATTTTTAAAATATTCTAAGTGTTTTAAAATAGATTTTGGACTTTATCTTTTTACATAGATGATAATGATTAAACAGTTTCATATTGCAAATAATGTTTTTCTGAAGCGAACCAGAATAGAAAAAACATATCTTCTCAGTTTCCATATTGCCACAGTTTTTGTCCATGGCTGGTTTATTTTTTACTTCCATGCTTTCAGTCAATTTTAGTTATTTAGTCTATTTTAGAAAAATAAAAATTAATTACTAAAATTTTCTTATTTTTAACTGCATTTCAGCTTCTAAAAACATGCATAAAAATTCTACACAGTTAGACATATCCTTTTGTATAATGGTTGTATCACTTTCCAGAGTGAAAAGGATTGACAATAGATAACAATTGCAATACAAAAAGACAACATTGGAATTATTGCATATAATCCCAGCTGAACATAAACATATACTTTTTGATATCAGAGAGAAAATAGCTCTCCATTGTGAAAGATAAATGCCCCATTGTGTCACAGTGCCTTAAGCCAATTCTTTCACTGATAGGGTCCTATATATCCCCTCCTCCTAATCCAGAAATATTGCAGCATCTGTGAGAAAGAAGAAGGCATATGTCTGGCTATTCTCTGCCTACCAGGATAAAGCTGTGGGTAATCCAAGCCCTTATTTTATGTTCTTGCTTTTAACAGTCACAAATAGCTTCTGACACCAAAGAACAAGCCTCTAATCTAGATGACATAAAGTTCTTAAATCCTTAGAGATAAATTCAGATTTAGTTGCTAATTTCAAAATGCTGTTCTTCCCTCCAAGAGCTGCCCATTCCACAGGCACTTTACAGGATTGCACCCAAATGGCCTTTTCAGGAACTGATATGCAGTGAAACCTTGCAAGACTACTCAGCATTCAATATGACTTTATCTAATCCGAAGAGGAATTTTGGCACAGTTTCCTAGAGTCTCCTCATTGCCTCAGATTGAAAAACCTGCTAGAATGGGAGGTGAATGTTCTTTAAAACATGATGAATTAATGTTTCTTCCGCAAAGACAAATGGTATTGTCATCCTTTTAGTAAAAGAATTGACTAAAAAGGCACAAAGTGCCTTTGGAACTGTAGAGGCTTTGCCATTTGGCTCAGTGACGCAAAAGAAAAAGAGTCTTTAGTCATGTGGGTCATGAGACAGATCAGATGGACAATTTTACTTCATTCTGCCCATTGACTCCCACTCGTATCTTCATGGTGCTTTATGTTTTGATTTGGATTTTTTCTTGTGTGTTTCTTTGGTTTGGTTTGGTTGGTTTGCTTGTTCATTTTCTTTTTAAATGAAGCTTTCCTCTCACTCCTGCAGCACGTCTTTGTACACTGCTGCTTTTCACTGTTTGTCTTCTTGCATTCTGACCAAACAGAAATCAGCATGGCACCTGCTACCAGGGAGGCAATGGCTCTGTCCTAGGGCAGCACAGTGGGTCCTTGGCAGAATTCTGAGTGGCCAAGAGCATGGAAGATGTGCAGTCAGATTTTATCAGTGTCTTGGCTAGACCATTTGTATTAGCTTTGATTTCCTGTTAAGGCTTTGTGATCTCATTGCTTTTCCTTCAGGTATTTGTTGCACAGGTCAGAAAGTTTGGAAAGTTGTTTGCATCTTTTCATTCCAATTTTGTTCAGTTCCCCTTACTTTGCACTTTAATTGCAGTTTAGACAAAACTGACACGCTGAGTAGCTCATCTAAATCACAAGGTTCATAAGTCAGTCTGCATATGTGAAAATACTTCAAGATTTCTCCCCACATCAATGTGATAATCATAGGTAGTGTGTGAACCAGGCAAATTTGCAATTCTCTTCTAGAAATGTTGAGGTATTTCCAAAATAAATTACACAAACTTGAAATAAAGTAAATGCTCATCGTTTACTCCTCAGAATTCCTGACAAAACTGTAGAGAAATGAAATGAAGACAAAACTTTTTCCTGAACATAATAGCTTTTTGCACAGTTCTTTAATTTGTCATCCTTGTTAGAGGGAAAAAAAATATTTCAGGATTTTATGCCAGTGTCTCTTGCTTATAATTCCAGATAAATTTCTCAGAATGGCATGTAATCAATTACGTATGCTCGCATTTGGTGATAGTATTAGTGGAATCCATTAGTTGTAATACAAATAGAACAAAGGAAAAAAGGAAAAAAAGAAAGTTAATGATAGCAGATTTCCTTTGTGCTTGTGATATTATCATCATCTGAGGGAATATGGATGAATTTATATTCTTGGGGTTTAGGGCTTTTTTAATCTGGACATTGCTGCCAGTACTCAGAGAGACAAACAATAAGAAATAATTATTATGAAACCGTGAAAATGAACTAATGCTTATAGCTATCGGGTGCTGATGTGTTAAAAATCCATTACAGAAATGTTATAATAAAAGCAAAATTTGTCTTTTACAGTTCTTGCTGTAGGCAAACTTATAGTGAAGAATAAATTTGCTTGCAATGCTAAGCCAAATTCCTACACTATATAAATACGGAATTTTAGTTACAAATAGAATTCCCGATGCCTTGTTCCAAAATGCTTATTATTGCTGGGTTGATGTTAAATGGATTTTTAATTGACAGGGTGTGACATATTTAATCTAATGGAGAGAAATTACTTTGTACTGAGTCAAATGACTATCCAATTAATCACTGGTAATGTTTACAAGCCATCGTAGCTGGAAATCATGGATACATTGTCTGATTTATTAAATATGCAGTAAGGCAAATGAAAACCCAATCCAAATATATACATTTCATCCTCTTGCAAATAAATTAGAATCAAATTATCTTTTATGTAGTATTTTTAGGGTGGCTAAGAAATTTCAAAAAAATCATTTTGCATTTGTAATACTGCCCCCATGGCTGTGCTTTTGGCTGGCTCTTCATGCTTGATTCAGACAGCAGAGGGAGCACAAGATACCAGCAAACTCATTTTTTTCTGTCCCTGGGCATCACAGAGTGCAGCAAATAATACTGGTGAATGCAATAGTAAAACATGCAGACAGGTGCTGGTTTTTTTGCCATTTAAACAGATAGGAAGCCAGAGTGCAGCAAATAGTACTGGTGAATACAATAGTAAAACATGCAAACAGGTGCTGTTTTTTTTGCCATTTAAACAGATAGGAAGGGATGTGATTCCACCTTCCACTGAAAGTTAGTCAAGTTAATAAAGTTAATAAAGTTGCCAGTGTTGATTCTGTTTGTGTGGACTGATGAATTTGTATAAGGGATAGAATGTATCCAAGCAAAACATGCTCTCACACTGAAAATTTACATGAAACTGTTTTTTTATTATAAAATAATAAAGGTTTAGATGAGAGTCATGCAGTCAATACACTAGTTTGTAATTGAATCACATATAGTATTAGTTGTTCTGAAATTCTTACAAGGTATTCAATGGCAGAATTGATTCCAAATGAGAGAATTTGACCTATTCAGTTGTGGTGAGTTAGTAGAAACATTCCTACATAAAAAAAATTATTCTGTCTTTCCATTTCACAACAAAAATGTAAACAGAGGCAGACTTTTTTTCAATGAATGCCATTGCCTTTCTATTTTCTGTTTTATACAGCTGAATCATATAAAATGCCAAATGTGGTTTGCATCGTCTTATTTCACTGAGACAAAAATGTTAAGCGTGCTGAAGTTTCATTCTCACTTACAGAGTGTTTAAAAGTTTTCATATCACCATGTTGGAATTAACAGTATAAGTAATCTATATTAAGTCATACTAAGTGCCAAATAACACAAATTCTGCAGGGCTTCCCCTTCAAAATGCCTTGCTTCCAGGCATAATGTATCTGATTCAAAAAGGCTGATGCTTTTATGGTCTTGAGAATCTGAGATGCTTTCATCATCTACCTAAACCATAGTCTTTGTTCTGCCTTCAGGGAATAGATGCAGTAGAATGAGTTGCCATTGATGTCTAGGGTGTGTCCTTGGGAGTTGGATCAAATCAAATGTTTACTGTGATAATACATAAAACCATCCCTGTGGATTAATTACCATTCTCTGTCACTAACAATTACCTAAAAGTGTATTTAAGTCAAAGAAAATGACACAGACACTGTACAGAAGGAGCAGCTCAATATGACAATCTGAGTGGGAATATTTTTGTGAACTCAAAGAATGGAAAAAGTTTCTAAAAGTCATACTATACGGTGTATTCTTTATTTTCAGTGTCAAAGGATTATCAATAATGCCTCCAATGTTTTTCCCAGAATTAAACCATAGTAGATGGATTGAATAGGTAAAATTTGTTCAAGCCCTATTACTTGTCTATTCAATTTCACTATTTCTTGCAACCACTTGTTGTTACTGACTTTGACAGTATCAAGTTATAAGTGAATACTTTTGCTCACTTTACAAAGGAATACTATAAAGTAGATGTAGACTTGGTTTCTGTTTCCACAAATGGTGTTATCCACATACTTGTCCTTGTCTTTTCTTTACCAACGTTACGCACAAGAAACAGTAATAGGTGAGAAAACATCAGCCATGGCTCTTGAATAATTTTTGGAAGGGTAGCTATGTATAAATATTAGCTATGCAGCAGGTGTGAAAAGATCAGGCAAAGAGACAAAGCCTGATTCTCTTTCTTATATTAGTCCTGTCCTGGACTCCTTCAGTGGGCCACTCAGCTATGCCTGGCAAGCTGCATTTGGGCTGTAGGATAGTACAGTGGTAAATTAAGGTTTTCTTTAATTTAGTTGTTGCTGTTTCCTATTGTTTTCGGTTTTCATTTTTACCTGAACAGATTTTCCTTGAATTTCCTTGAATTTTAGTTTTCATCATGAAGTGCTCTACTGTATAAATATGACCAGAAAGTATTTGGGTTATTGCAAGACTCAAGGGGGAGGATGATGTTCAGATACAGACTTTTGAGTGTTATGTTGAGATAAGTGTCATTTCTCTAGATGCATACAGTGACCTATAAAAATGCCTGAGCATCTAGGAAGGCACTGAAAGATCTCCATCATGTAACACCTATCCTGCTTTAGTTCAAGAAGCAGTTTTCAGCTCTTAACACCTTTGAAAATGTAGCCTGTAATGCTTAAGCTATTTTTTATTATTCTTATATAAATGAAGTCACTAAACAATTACAAGTTTAGAAGGTACCAGCATGTATCAGGTTTTTAAAATATTATCAAATAAATAGTTTATGCCATTTGTGACTGATACTTCTGGATGTGTTGTTGCTTAATATTGTATCAAACTTCTCAATGCAGGTGACTTTACCATGCTTGTTTTGCATATCTTACACCTGGATTTGCTTGTTTATATTAGTAAGTTTTTTTTCTCTTGGGATCTTTTTCCCACTTTTCCTAAACACAAATGATGCACTAAGGCATATAAGCTGCCAGTGTAATGTATTTAAACTCAGAAGGGATCAGATAAATTACTGATGAATGAAAATACTTGTCACTAATATGTGATGCATAGTTAATAGTTTACTGTCATAAAGCTTACCAAAGGCATGAAGTCAGAAATGGATTTTGGAAGAAAGTATGCTCTTTGCAAATGCAACATAATGGCTTGGAATGTCTCTGTGAGTCCTTTAATTTTCTTCATTATCTCTCAACTAATAAAGAAATTACTCCTGAGTACAATATAAAGTGTTTGCTCTAACAGATCTGCCAGCTGGCTATGACCTAGCTGATGTAACCCTTGTCAATCTTTCTGAAATGAATACTTTGCACATCCTATAAACACCATCCTGAGACTGGGCCTAATGGGATATGCACTTTTATGCTGTGTCCAGCACTCTGAGACTTCCAGATGAATTCTTTATACACAGAACCTGTTTAGTGTCCTTTTCAATTAGCTAAGGCTAAGTAGATCAAAGACCATAACCCATGCTGACTCTTTTCACTTTCTCGTGCCTGCTAACCCATCATCCGTCTGGGAGCAATCAACTACTTTTTTTTTTTCAGAGCTTAATTCTTCTAAGACATTGTATTTTGCAGGCAGCATGCTTACTTTGTGTAGAACTAGAAAATGTTGGGTTTTTACATACCCCAGGAGGTGGTTGTTAAAAATAGCACTCCTTTCCCCAGTTTCAATTTCCTTAGTGCAGCATTTGGTTGTGTGTTCTCTAGCTTGCTTCCTCTGATCAGTTAGCTGTAACCTAGTCTGTAACCTTCACTTGATTTCAAAGTTTAAATGGTTCCATAGTGATCTTGTTCCCTTGCTAGTGGCAGGTCCACTTCTCCATCTTCTTCACAACTTAGAAATGACTGAAAAGACTTCAGACACAATTGGTTTATTGCAGTATAAGAGTTAGCTGCATGACTTGACTGTGCACTTTCTTGTTCTATTAAAAATGCCTTGGCTTTTAAACTAGATGTAAAAAGATTATTGGAGGATGCTTAAGCTAATGCATTTTATCCAAATTTATTGTGAGTTTAAGTTACACACACTATGAACAGCCACAGTTTATCTAATGTGTTGTAATGGTAATGATTCACACCCTGAGAATTTAAACATGTGTTAGCTTTAGTAATCAAGATGACATATGAATATGTAACTGGTAATTTTATCCTAGCCATATCTGGAGCTAATATGAATTTCAGCTGAAATAGATTAAAGCAGCAAGGGTTGGCACCTTTGTATATTCATCAGCATAAAACAAGGGTGATTCCTCCCACCCTCACATGACATATTGATCAAGTGAAAGACAAGATATTCTGGCAGTTTTTAAATCAATAATACGACTTTAGTAATTTGGAAATCACAGATAGATTGTACCTGTGGTTTGCTATGTTCTTTGTAGAAATTTTAGACCAGCATTTATTAACACTTCTGTCTAGAAACACAAAACGTCTCATACTTCTCCAGTCTTGATGCCACACATATATAGCCTATGATAATTCTAGAAGTTTATGAAGAAATAGTTATAAGAACCTAATACATTGTTTTCCAGAAATGGCCTGCCTGTAGCCTGGAAAGTCTATACTTCTTGAGAAGTTTTCATGAACAATGAGAAAGTACTAACCTATTTGGCTGATAATTCTTTCGAAAATTCCTTTCATATTTGATTGATGTTTCCTGCAAAATTTCTGCAAAATACACTGATAATTTGCATTGCACTTCAGTACTCCCTACTGCACAGTAGGGTAGCATAGATAAACTCTCTGGTAAGAGAGGTAAGGACAAACTCTACCTTTCTGCAGAAAAGTTGCATATTGTAGATAAAGGCACTAATCACAGAAATTAGTAAAGAAAAATAGCATTCCTTTATTCTCTGAAGAGGGCTCTCAGTGCTTCAGCTTGGAGGAAAGTAGTTTAAGGAAGGTGGTAGACTTTCCATTTCTCCCCCAAAGGAAAAGTTGTGTTGAGTGCAGCAGCCATTAGATTTTAGGGGGGAGTTGTAAACTCTGTTAGAGATATATAAGCACTGTATGTGTTTTCATAAGTCCAGAAGACAGCAAGTTGAATCATGTGCAGTCTGCTGTCAGAACACCTGTTAAAGAAATATCTGATAGCAGCCAAGTCATGCAGTGTGCCCAAGTCAAACACTTGGGCTTTAATGTTGGAGAAAGCTGCTTCAGGGAGCAATCCAAAGCTCTAGCAAAGTGGAGAAATGTTACCAGTTAGCAAATGGCCATGACAATACATTTCTCTAGTTTGGACCTCACTGAACAGGAGAGACTTGCTAGACAAGGTTGCTGAAGGAAGAAGAAGCAGCAACTGATAAAAAAAAGCCATTTTTACCATCACAGGGATGCCTGGCCTGAATTGCTACCAGAACAAAGAGAACACGCCATTTTTACCATCATGGGGGTGCCTGGCTTGAATTGCTACCAGAACAAAGAGAACACAGAGCATCATTAATCCTCTCTGGTGAGACTGGGCCTTGGCAAAGTAGATCTAAGCTATATTTTTCCAGAAATAACAGTGCAGATACCAAAGGACAAATGGATAAAAGCCACTGTGATGGGATACGGACATTTCATTATGACCTTTCCCACTTTTTTTTTCCTAAATAACACAGCATCTTCACTATTTCTTAGCTATGCTTCCCTTGGTATATCTATCTCCTGTTTTCTCTGCAACTCCACTCCTTGATCTGACTCAGTACAATCACACGTGTCCTTTAGCTGTACCCACCCTGTAGATAAATAGAATATTTCTGTCTTTAGAGCTGTCAGCATAGTGCATTTGTGAGCAATAAAGTAGTTTAAAGCTTTTAAATTAGCAGACTAACACCCTGAAAACTTGCAGAGCAGCATTCAAGTTGTATGGCAGTTTAGGTGGTGTTTAGAAAGGCTTTTCTATAATGTAATTTATTCTCTCTTTTTTTTTAAATCAAATCTTCAATTTGCTGTATTTGTATAGAAATAAATCTTTGCTTTTTACTCCTCCCCTCACAATTGTTTTCTGCTTAAACAACCACAGAGCATGTAATGTTGGTACCAATCTTTTTTGTTGCCAATGATAGGTCTAAATTTAACTTCACAACCAGCAGAATAAACTCCAGGTAGAAAGTGCTCATTTTAAGCATGCACATTGCCAATAATTAATATATTGCAATTGTTAGCATGTTAGTAGCCATGTGACTTGGCAGATTTATGTTCCAATTTTATTTACTTGGAATGTATTAAATTTTTAAGCATTTTTTCTATTTCTACTGAACATTATTTAAGTATTTAATGATCACAAAATACAATAACAATTGTTTTAGTTCATAATTTCGATCTCAATATGTTTTGGGACATTGATAGAGCCCACATTTTTAAAAATTATCTAAGAATTTAGAGAAGGGGTACTTAAGACCCAGTGACAATGCCTCACAGCAAAAGATTTAAAGGATTCAATCTGTTTATCATACCAAAAAGAAGATTGCAAGTGACTTGAATACAGTGTTTAAGTACCCTCATGGGGAGAAAGCAGCAAGAACTAAGAGACTACTTAATGTAACAGAAAAGGCATAACAAGATCCAAGGGTTGAGATTTTGAAGTAAGACTAGTTCAAATACTTCAAACATCCTTTCCTTTCCTTTCCTTTCCTTTCCTTTCCTTTCCTTTCCTTTCCTTTCCTTTCCTTTCCTTCCCTTTCCTTCCCTTCCCTTCCCTTCCCTTCCCTTCCCTTCCCTTCCCTTCCCTTCCCTTCCCTTCCCTTTCCAGAGCAATTCTGTCTTGTAGCAAAATCCTAACGGAAGTGAAAGGTTTTTATTTATATCAGCAAAGTATCTGCTGACTGGGGTGTACATTAGTGTCATGCAAGTCTTTGGGCTCACAGGGTTTCATAATATAATACAGTAGAGGCTTTATGAATATGTTGAGTCAAGATATTCTTTTGAACTTCAAAAGCATATTTTAGGGTCAAAACAGCATGTGTGGAATTACTTGAAATTAATAATGCCAGAGTAGAAAAAAAAGCAATGCTGTACAGAATGAAGTTTCAAAGTATATGAATAAATCCTATCTAATGAGTCCTAGAAATAGTGATTTCATTGTGTAATTATTGGTGTATATGCATGTTCCACAGGTCCTTTTGTTGCATTGCACACATTTATAATATGAACTATGTTGCTGCCTTTAGGCTACTATGAGGTTTAAAAGCAAATACTCTCAGACTTTTTAACACTTTTTTTTTTCTTCAGTTTATTCAGGTAAGAGGAGAACATAAGAGAAGTGGATTATCTTTGATTCACTCTAGACATTTAAGGCATTTATCTAGACTGCAGCAGGCAATCCATCTGTTTCTTCTGCCAAGGGAATGTGAACCCACACGTTCCTCTCAAGAGAAAAGTGTTTCAATGGCTATACAATAGGATATTCCAGAGTGGCTTTTCTTAGCCATTTCCTTTTCAAGGGCATCAGGTTGTTGAATGTCAGTTGATCTAGATAGCATCATAGAAAGGATTGTTCAGGTGCTGTTGAGGGAGGAAACATCTGGTTTCTAATTTCTCCTGTAATACTTACCTATTGTTAGTTCTAGGTGTGGGAAATGGAACTACCTCAACAAGGTAGTTTTGAAAAAATAGAGTAAATAATAGAGTATGAAGTATATCAGTTACAAAAGCAGATAAAACCAATGTCTCTTTTAAAACTCTTTTGACATGGTCACAGTCCATTTTTTCCTGTCTTGTCACTTTTAAGATTGAATCTCTTTCTTGACACCTTTCTTGGAATGTGAATAAACTTCACTGTACTCAGTTTTCACTGGATTTTTCACTAAATTTTGTTTCATTTGCTTTTTTAATAGTAAGTAAATAAGACTTATTCTTTTCTGGCAATTTTAATTGTTCATGTTTTATGCTTTACTCCAACCTAATACAAGTATTTAATGCATTGAAGTGCATGGCGTACATGCCTGGGAATGGAACAGAAGATGGCCAAGAGCTTATGGGTCAGGATTAAAGGGATGACAGGGACAGGTGACATTATAGTGGAGATATGCTACAGTCCATCCAGTTAGGAAGACCAAGCAGATGAGCCTCTTTACAGACAGATAGGAGCAACTTCAATCCCTGATCCTTATGGGGGAATTCAGCCATCCCAATGTCTGTTGGAGTGGCAACACAGCAGGGCACAGGAGTCCAGGAGATTCCTGGAATGTGATGGTCATGACTTCCTTCACCGAGTGATAGAGAAGCTAATGGGGAAAGGTGCTGTCCTTTTTTTTGCTCTCACTATCAAGGACATGCTGGTGGGGAATGTGAAGACCAAGGGAAGATTTGGCTGCAGTGAACATGAAATGGTGGAGTTTGAGATCCTCAGAGAAGTGAGAAGGGCAAAGAGCAGGCTCACTCACCTGGACTTCAGGAGAGTAGATTTCAAAGAGCAAGCAAGCTCACCTGGACTTCAGGAGAGTAGATTTTGGCCTCTTCAGGAATCTGCTCAGTAGAGTAACATGGGTTAAAGCCCTGGAGGGGAGCTGATTAGTATTCAAGGATCACCTCCTACAAATTTGGGAGTGATGCATCCCCAAAAAGAGGAAGTCAGGGTTTGTGGACAGTATAATTTCTTTCCTGCCAACAGCTCTTAGCAAGCTCACCTGGACTTCAGGAGAGTAGATTTTGGCCTCTTCAGGAATCTGCTCAGTAGAGTAACATGGGTTAAAGCCCTGGAGGGGAGCTGATTAGTATTCAAGGATCACCTCCTACAAATTTGGGAGTGATGCATCCCCAAAAAGAGGAAGTCAGGGTTTGTGGACAGTATAATTTCTTTCCTGCCAACAGCTCTTGTGTGGACCATAAACGCTGAATTCTGTGAGCAAAACACTACTACTATAAAAGGGAAAACATAAGCTTAAAAGGGAAAAAAAAAAGAAAAGTTTTAATAATATAAGTTAGAACTAACTTTTAATTTGGTCCTGTGGAATGACCATATCTTAGTTTGTATATATTGAGATGAAATTGATAAGAACAGGGAAACACGTCTTCTCCTTGCCCCTGCCCTGTTCTCTCTGTATTTAGTATTATGAGACCTCTTACATAATATAATAAATAATAATCATTTGAGTAAAAAAATGTATGCTGCTACTTCATACATTGCAGACAATCTCTTAGGGACTCATGGAAGTGGTTTCATTTTTCTCCATATTTGAAACTTCTGTGTGTTGCTTGGATTGTATATTTATTAATTTAACCTTTATTTTACAAGTATATTAATCTTCTGAAAGGTAATCTACAGGTTGGGTTTTTTCAGTTTTCTGTCTAGTCAATGCTTTACTACTTGGTGATAAAATCTGTAGGGTTCGTTGGGTTTTTTTTAAGTGATAGGTTGGACAGCAGATACTCTGTTTACAAGACAATTGTAGATACATGGTTTAGAACTAAATTACTTAGTGTGGTCTCATAAATCCTGCCTGTCACCAGTGGCATAAATTGCTTCCTGGATGGGCTTCCTCTCTCTAGTGCCCACCGTGGCTTTTTTCCCCCTTTGTTTATGGGTCAAAGTTAGGTTTTGAAAGTCAGAAGTTTTTGCAGCTGCTATGTATATGTAGATTCCCCTTTGTTTATGGCTCAAAGTTAGGTTTTGAAAGTCAGAATTTTTTGCAGCTGCTATGTATATGTAGATTACTCCGGCTTGGTCCTCAGCTCCCAACTTCTCTGTTATTTTTCTAGTATTGCACAGTAAATATGTACATCTGTGAGTAATTACATTGATTTCAGGGTATTCCTAGTAATTTAGCGTAGTATATGGGAAAAGAGCCGAAATCTCACTTTGAGTTTAATTAGGGATTAAACCATCTTCACAAAGAATGAATCACTGACGTGTAGGAAAAAAACCCGACAAAATGGTTAAGGATGTGAAATCAGGAGCCTGGACTTGGAGCTATCCCTAGCTGTCACATTTCTTCTTGTGAAATTACTATCTTGCAGGTTTCCAGTTCATTTGAGTGAGTAGTTTATGCACTCATGCATGGTTTTCTGACTGTTGTCAGAAAGGCATCTTCCTGATGCCTTTGGGCATAGTATAAATCATAGAAAAATATTCCATTTCTGACTGTTGTTGCTCTCTGACTCTTCCTGATGCCTTTGGACATAGTATAAATCATAGAAAAATATTCCATTCTGACCACTTATCTGACGTTTGCTGGAATGGTTACCTTTCCTGTTCCTCTCATGCTTCTGATAGATTATTGGTTTCCTGTTCAATTCCTGCCCTCCAAGTAATACAACTACTTTATATGATATCAGACAATACAGCTACTTTATATGATATTAGATATAGCCAGGTTATTCAATCGTGCATGCCATGTATGGACTTTGATTAAGTTGTCCAGGATTTTCAAAAGTAAACTTGACAGCAACTTCTGGCCCATAGCCATCACACTGTTTCCATAATGAATTCCAAAGGGACCAGGATAGAAGCTAGTGAATTGCAGTGTGGTCTGAGGCAGCCAAGAGATAAAGGAAGCTAGTCAGAAGAACAAGGATTTTTTTCTTTGTACACCACATTAGGGAGTAATAGAAGTCTCTTAGGAGGTTTCATGGAAGCATGGTTCATTTTTTTTATTACCTGAACTGTTAATTAAGCTCTTGTTAGTCTGACATGCTGTCTGATTTCTACACAGTCTCTTCCAGTCATGTATGGCAACTTTGGAAAGGGACTTTAATGCTGTAACTGTTAAGGGTTTCTTATATGAGCTTGTCATGGATTTTTGGGACTGTGTTCTGCTGCTAAAGAAGCTTCTTCAAAATTTAGTCCCTAGAACATAATTTCTATTTACCTATAGGTATCCAATTTATTTAGATGGACTACCAGAAGCAATGAGTTGGCATGAATTGTGCATTTTCTTCTTGTACAAATATAATATTTTTCTTTTAAATTGCAGGTGGACTTGAGACAATAGCTCTCCATTAAACTCATGCTTTCCTTGGTATTATTTCCAGGTTTACATTTGAATTCTGTTTATAAGCAATGGAATGAGCAGAACCTGTATAGATACGTACGTTTTGTCATTTAGAATAAATATGATAGCCACTCTATCAGGTCTTATGGCAAAGCCCACATTATGTTTTGTTAAGCTGAGGGTAAAGCAAGGGTTAAATAACTTGTTTGCCTCTCTGCTACCTGTTGACCCTTTTAGAACTTTTGGAATTCACAAGCAAAAAATCAGGTGCACATACAATAGAATCCATTCAGGAAAGAGCAGAGACTAAATTTAATGAGGGCTGAGGAACCAAGATTTTAATGTAATAAATTTGTCCTTTTCTAGTTCACTTTTCCTAAGCTGCTGGAGGCCTACTTTTTCCCTGACACTGTCTTATTGCAGCAAATGGCTACAACCAAATGGTCTTCATCTCACTCCATCTAGATAAAATAATAATGATATTTTGTGTGGAAACAGACATACTGTTTCATAATGTTAATGAATGTAATCTGTGCATATCCTAAAATCACTAGTTGTTTTTGCTGCTTATATGAAGATGTATTTCTACAACTGCAATAAACAGTAAGATTGTCATGCTTAAAATGGGGATTAGGACTTCAGTATTACAGCAGTGAAAATACTGACAATGTAATGATTTGGGGCAAATCATGGTGAAAAGGGTGTATCTACAGTGTTCAAGACAGTAAATCATGTTATGTAAAAAAACTGTGTGGTGATATCAAAACTTCATGAGACTGGAACTTTTAGGGGCATAATTAGTTTCCAGATGGCCTTGCTCAACAATTTAGGTATTCATATTATTTATTCACATTTATTCATATTCAGTTTCAATTAAATTAGACTTTGTGGTTAGTTTGCAAATATTTGAATGTGACTATAAACAAATATCTGTGGAGCTGTGTATCAGTAAAAACAAAAAACATACACTTTTCTACACAGAAATAAAGCAAAAAAAACATACACTTTTCTACACAGAAATTATTTTCTTATGCCAGAGTACATCATTTGCCAGTGGCTTGTCATGTGTGTGACAAACTGCTGAAGTTTTCATTCTGCTGGACTCTACTAATTCCTCATTAGAAGAAGCCTGATTATTATAACTGAGTTTGTCATGTTGTGAATTCTTGCTGCTTGAGTGCAGGAAGAACATAGTACTTTTCACTAAGGCAGCAGAAAATTCCAGAATAAATTGTCTTACTGATTATAAGGAGATGTAGATGTTTTAGCATAAGCCTTAGAGGAAGTTTATCCATAAACCTAAACTTTTCCTCTAAAGGCTTTACATAATTTACAGAGGAAGATTTTTCAGTTTGCTTAATGTTTATGGGATTCTGACCTGATTCAGAGTTGCTTAGAAACATTCTTGCTTTAGAAAAGAATTAGTCTTTGCTGGATTCAATGATATGAATATTTATTTATGGCTAGATTGTGCCTTTAGGCAAAACCTTCAGTGAAAGCTGATTCCTAATTAGCATTGTCCCAGAAGGAGCCCTGGAATGTATAGTGCCTTAGGGACAACCTTCAAGCTCAGCCCCCTTTTTCTTCCCTTCTTGCTTCAGGGATTAAGTTATTTTAACTCAGAAAAGTCAAAAATTGATTACTACTCAAACACAGCATCTGAAGATTGTATCCTCCATGTATACCTACCCATATTAATACAATTACTCTGTTTGCACCACTATATTTACATTGCTTTTCCTTTTTTTTTTTCCTTTAAAATGGGTCACTTAAGATGTAACGCTTTACTCTGATTCCATTTTCAGTAAAACTGACTCTAAATTGACCTGATTTCAGAGGGGCTATATGTCTGATACATATATAGACTGTTCTGAGGTACCAGAATCAAGATTCCTTTCCAGAAATGTGTTTGTCTTTCTTCTGTCAATCATAGTTAGTCACTTTGACTGTGTTGTGATCTGATTCCAAGCACTTCATTAGTATTATTTTACTATAGGGGGATTTGATTTGATTTGTCTTGTCATTAAAGGTGAAGGACTGAGAAGAATATGAAGAGAAATGAGAGTAAAGATTTCTTTTGCAATTTGGAGTCACATATTTTTGAGAAGCAGTTGCATTGAGTGTCTCAGGGTTTGTCCTTCATTGGCATCTACTCCCTTATCTATTGTGGCTGCTGCTTCCTGATGACACTCTGATTTCCAACTTCATTCTCAGAGACTGAATTAGTGTTTATCTTTCTCCAGTAAATTCTTAATCTTTCTCTGCCAATCACTTTACACCTGCTTAAGTATTTCTGAGAAGTGGATACATCCTGTTCATTCTGCAGCTGTACCAGCAAAGAAAGTCACTGCTTGTCACCCTCCAAGATAGCAGTTGCTGCCTCCACTTGTGAAGCTAGTCAAGTGATTGTCTCCTAACCCATTTCAGTCAGAGTGGTTTAGCTTAATCAGTTTAAAGAGTCATTCTTTGTTAACTTGACACATTTTTGTCTGAGTTGAGCTCTGGAGAAATCACATGTGCAGTTGAATTAGCTTCTAGCAAGAAGACAGTAATACACAGATGACAGAAATGGTAAGATTTAGAAAGTAAATGCTCTCATGATTAGAATTGCCAATGGAAGAGGATACATATTCACATCTAGATTGAAGACCAACCTTAAAAAAATATTCCATTTACAATCAGTTCTTCAACAGAAAGTGATATTATTTGTTTTGTGTGGATGCATGTTTGAGGAAACTATGAGCAGAGTATGCAAGGTGGAGAGCAGAGTGGAAAATCAGCAGGACTCTACATCCTTTGTAATATACCTTTTGCAAAGATAGGTGGAGTGGAAGAAACATTAACTGACCATAAACACAACAGTGAAAATGCAGGATGTTCAGTAGATTAGGCATAATTTATGCTCAAATCTGGCAGCAGAAAAAGGAAGAGCATACTGGCATATGACATCAGATTCTCCTTGCCTTTTTTTTTTTCAGCCTATGCTAATGGCTGTTTCTCCATCTAAACTTGAATAATAAGAAGTATGGGATTAATAAAAAAAGTTAATGGCTTTGTGAGTATGCTGTTCACATTTCCTATCTTGAAGCATTTAGGAAAAAAAGAATTCTGAAAAAGTGCTTCCCAAGGGATAGTATGGAAAAACAAAGTAGGAAATAACAAACTTACTGTGATCTGTGATGGGGAAAAGCTACAACTGTGCATTCAAATATCTGTCACGTTTTCAAACTGAAGATATCTGGAAAGATTGCCCATAGCTAAATCCTGATGCTTCTGCTCGAGCACTAGGGTTTGGCATTAAGGCTAGTCTAAGAAAAGAAAGAAAGGAACAAGGTGAGACAAAGATTAGGCTTACTTGGTTTTAGTCTTAAACAATTAGGCAAACGATTCAGTTGGTATGCAATACTTAGCTGTAATCACAGTTTGCTGCTGCTGTCCTAGGTATTTGAATACCCTGCTGGGCATCAGCTCCACCATCAACCACACTTTAGCTGCTACAGGCTCCAGCATGTGCATTGGAGACACTGGCAATGACACTGTTTTGGTACCTTCAGCAGTCTGCTGCTGCATGGAAATTGTTTCTTCACCTGCAGCTGAAGCCAGATTTGGTAGTACAAGAGCTCTACACCCATGGCATATAGGAAAAGCTTACCCTAAAGCCCTGCCTTAAAGTTCTGTTTAACACAATCTATGAAAAGAAACCTCATACTGAACTGAAAGATGCATTTCATCTTTAAAGCAGAAACATGCTTATAGTGAGAGTGACACATCTGATACTTCTCCCCTGCTTTACTTGCTCCTAATTGTACTATATAATATATTCATGTGGGTGGCCAAGCCTATCTGCATGTTCTACACATATGTTTTATAGATTTAGAATACATTTTAGTCCTATTTTCCATCCTGCTTTTTCTTAAACCAAAAAAATTTCTATTCATGAATGACCATAAATACCATAGAAATACAGTAATTTTAATTCACACAACCAAAGCTCTCTTGGCCACGGTGATGATGTGGACAAGCTGAAAAAGTGCTGACTGAGTGCGATGTGTGCATTGCATTGCGACGGGTTACATCACTAGTCCTAACATGATGTAACCCAACGCAGCATGATGTAAGCGTCGTGATACATTGGAGATTTAAAGAAACATCTACATTTCCTTCTGCCCCTCTACCCATTTCCAGGAATGTACTGTCATTCATCATCTAGTGGTTAATAACTAATCCCTCTGGCTAGTCTACGAATACTCATGTCTTATTCTTTATCCTTACTCATAGTAATAGTTTCCCTTCTAATGATGGGCAATGCAGGCTCAATCCTTAAAACAGATTTCTTTTTCTTCTACATACATAAAGGTACAGTTGGGTTTTGTCAGATTTCTGACCAAAATTTTTTTCAAACGTGATCATGCTGTGTTTAAAAATATTTCATAGGTCTGAAGGGTGCAAGTAATTTTTTCCAATTTTATAATTGTGTAGCTAAATCCACAGGGTTCAAATACTTTTGATTTGTATTGCCAGTTGCATGTGGGAACCAGTGCTAGGCTCATGGCTTGTTTCTAATTTTATTTCTATTGCAACTTGATGCATTTTTCACAATGTCACCACAGCTCTCAATCAGTCCAGACTGTCTGGACAGCAGATGTTAGGGTGATTTGCTGCCTTGTGCTTCCCATTGCCATTGCCACTTTCAAGACAAATCTTTGCATATTCCTTTTATTACTGTGTCCATTCTGAAACTAAGTTAGCAGATACACTGCAAATTTGAGTTAACCTTAGAAACCAAGATACACTTCTTTTGTGTACTTGTGTACAAGTCATTATGTAATTGGCTTTTATGGCTTGAGAAAGTCTATTTTAAGACAATCAGGAAGCATGCATAGTTTTCTAAAGGTGAACAGAGGCCCACATTTTATCCCTGAACAAAACAGTATTTCTTTTATGATGATAAAGATGGAAGAAAGTATGATCAAACGGTACAGTAAGTTCTAAAGATGAAATAAAAATGAACCAGCAACAAAAAAACCTTTTGGAAATTTTGTTTAATAATTCTATGATTCCAGGTGAGGACTAAGGATAATAACAAGTCCTTCTTCTATCCTAATACCCATTTAGTAGCTGCTTTTGATTTCACTACTGACACATTTAGAATAATTACGTTGTTATAAAAGTCACTTTACTCCATGACACCATTAAAAACTGTAGTTGAAAGTGTTGTAGGACCACACAAAATTTTTTTATCCTGTTCCTTTCTTTCAAACTAGCATTTCTCTCATGCATCAAAGGAAGGAATCCTGATAGTGCAAGACAGTTCTGTGTGAACTAAACTTCCCTGTGACTTTCTTCTCAGAGAGTTTGGTGGTTCATCTATGCCATGAAACACATAGTTCATGATCTCTGCTCCATAAGCTTTATTTTGAACATAAATCAGTCCCACTTATCTCAATAAAATTAGACATAACTGTCTGCTTTGCCTTTTATTGAGCTGTGGGTGTCAGTTACATGGTGCAACATGCTTGAATGCCAATACAAAATGTCAATAAATGTTTGGTATTTATTTTCATTAAGACTTCATAATTTTTAAAACACTTATCATTGCTGAACTGTTGAAAATTAATAGCTTTTCAAAATACTCAATTCTTTAGAGGAATTCAGCATTCCATGTTTTCACAGAAAAGTTAAGTCTCACTTCATACATACTATAAGGGAACAATTCAACAATAGTATTCTTTTTATTTTTCTGTTCTCTGGATGTAACTGAGGGTTCTAACTGAAACTCTTTTCATACAAAACCATTTTTGTCTTCCAGCAATATAGAGTAGTGATGGAAGACCCTTTATTTCTGCTGTGTTCTCTGTGAAAACAAAACTGGATGTGAATATATCATTCCTGATAAGTCCTGTCATAACTCATCATTATACACTAATGTACAAAATTACTGTGTTTTTAGGATTGCTTCATGCTATGCTTTGACATTCTGAATGTTGCATTTGGCTATTTTTTTAATGTTCTCATTGCTATGACTAGAGTAATGCCCAAGACTTTTTCTTTGGAAGTTGTGGATAATTTGGAATCTAACAATTGTGTATCTGGCTCAAGTTATTGCTTCCTCTGTGTGTGACAACTAGTTTTTAAACATTTTATTCTAGAGGTGCTTCCAGCTCTGTGCTTTTACTCTTTATTGAGAGAAAAAAAAGAGAAAGAAGCATACCTTGTTTAAAATTTGTCTTAACCTGGGGCAGACATTGTTTATCTCCATTAACTGCAGAGTGAATAGCTTATATTTCACAGGCATTTAGATATATATTTGACTTAAAAAATGTACCTCCTTATGTGTCATCCGTCATTTATCTAGATTTATAAACTCTCTTTGAAGATATTCATATTTGCTCTGGCCTTGGCTCAAATAGTTTCTGTTACTGGAAAATTGTACAATATCATAATTCATTCCTTTTTCCAGATCATTAACAGAATGTTAAACAACACCAGATTAATACAGAGAATATTTCACTAGTCCATTAATATTTTGCTACATAGAAAATTGATCTGGTTACCACTTAGTATACTCTGTGTAGCTTGTTTTTAATCCATGACATTCCTTCACCTCTTTCTCTGTGAAAAATTATGTTCTCTACATCTCATGGAAAAGAGTTTATCAAAGTATTTTTGAAAACCCAAATAAATTTTATCAACAAGATTCTTTTATCAAATATTTTATGAAGAGGCCTAAAGATCAAAGAGTGATGCTTTTTCTTTAAAAATAACTGTGTCTTATTTTCTATCTATGTATATAAATGCTTCATGATGCTTCTAACTGCTGTTTTCCTTAGGCTATAGTAACATTATTTTCTTTATTTTAATATGCACATCATATGTTCCTACTAATCTCTTAGAGTAGCTTATTTTGATTAGACACTGAAGCATTTCACTAACAGATCAAAAATTTTATTCTCAAACTTCTTGAGAATAAAAGTCTGTTTTTTTAATTAATGCATCTAAGGATATAGGTGCCAGTGATTATTCTTCTGACACTTCAGTTTATCAAAATATGGCTTATTTTAACTCTCTTTTATGCATCTTTAACTCCTGGGTACTCTTAAGAGAAATGCGTATCATCTTGTTGCTTCTCATAAAAAGTGATATGTAGAGAAGATAAAGAGTAGAACAAAGTGAGATTAACAAGTATGAAATCAGAGAAACTGAAATAGCATTCCATTATTACCGAATGCTGAAGATGGGTAATAACTGAAGAGAGCATGAGCTTGAATGAATTTTGAAATTCTAGGGTAGTGTCATGGTTCAACCCCAGCTGGCAACCAAGCACCACACAGCCACTCAATCATTCCTCTTCCAGTGGGAGGAGAAAACTCATGGGTTGAAATAAAGATAGTTTAATAGGTTAAGTAAAGTTGCGTGCACAAACAAAGCAACACAAGCATGGGAAGCAGTGAATTTCCAGCTGTTCAGCCATCTCCAGGAGATCGGGGATCTATCACATGTAACTGTGACTTTGGAAGACAAATGTCAGGGATCTATCACATTTAACTGTGACTTTGGAAGACAAATGTCACCTCTCCGAACGTTCCCCCACTTCTTCCTTCATCCCTTGGTTTATATGCTGACCACGATACCATATGGTGTGGGACATTCCTTGGGTCACTTGGGGTCAGCTGTTGTGTCTGTGTTCCCTCCCAACTCCTTGTACATCCCCCAGCTCCCTCACTGGTGGGGTGAGGTGAGAGGCTGAAAAGGCCTTGACTTTGTGCAAACACTGCTCAGCAATAGGTAGATCATCTCTGTGTTATCAAGACTGTTTCTAGCACAAATCCAAAACATAACCCATGTGAAGAAAATTATCTCTACCCCAGCCAAAACCAACAGAGGTAGTAAAGTATATAATTATGGGCAGTTAAGTTTACCCTAGGGTAAAGCTAAATGATAAAATAGAACACTATGAAAGAAAAAAAAGTGAAGGAAAAGAGGGATCAAAATCTTGTAAGGAAGAAGTAAGAACATCACTTTAGAAAGCTAACCAGTGTGAAGAAAAAGATGATGCCAGAGGATGGAATAACATGCAATGGAAAGAAAGAAGAGTTGGAAGAAAATAACTTGTCAAATGATGTCAGTTTCTTGGTGTGGAAATCTGAGAGCTACTCTGGAGAGAGGGAACATTATCAATTACTTTAATGATCTGGTTTGTACCATACTGCTAATATTAATGGATTTGGAACCTATTTTCAAAGACAAGAGTCTGAATCACAAATTAAGGATTGTTACTGGAATTGCTGCTTTTTACAACAGAAATTTGTAATAAAGGAAAGAGGGAAGCCATGTAGTGGCTATGAAACGAGATACTAAAATGAAATGTGGAAAAGTCAATATGGGACAGAGAAGGGCAATGCACTTTGATCATAAGGAAAATTATATCATCAGAGTTAAAATGTGGGTGACAGCAGAGGTTTATTGAAATGGTAAAATGTAGAAAGTTGTCTGCACTGAACTCTTATACACAGATTTTACAGAATGTCCCATTATATTTTTGTTGCAGGAATTATTAAATTTCTGTCAAACCTAACATGCCATAGATTTTAGAAAACATGCAAAATAAAACCACAACCCTCAGTAATTGTGGACATGCTTGTTTTCATGCCATCATTGGTATGATTGTC
This sequence comes from Acanthisitta chloris, assembly GCF_000695815.1. NCBI lineage: Eukaryota > Metazoa > Chordata > Aves > Passeriformes > Acanthisittidae > Acanthisitta > Acanthisitta chloris. The sequence goes on from NW_008661154.1 coordinate 36,372, forward strand.
TTTCTGGGCTGTAAGCACACATTGACAGCTCATGTACAAATTTTTCATCCACCAGTATTCCCAGGTCCTCCTCTGCATGGTCACTCTCAATCCGTTCATCGCCAGTCTGTATTGATGCTGGGGCTGCCCAGCCCCAGGTGCAGGACCTTGTACTAGGCCTTGTTGTACTTCATGGGGTTCACACTGGCCCACTGTTCAATCCTGTCAAGGCCCCTCTGGATGACATTCCTTCCCTCCAGCGTGTTGACTGCACCATACAACTTGGTGCTGCCTGCAAACTTGATGAGCATGCACTCAATCCCACTATGTCATTGATAAATATACTAAATAGCATTGGTCCCAGTAGGGACCTTTGAGGGACACCACTGGTTACTAGTTTTCACTTGGACATTGAGCTGTTGACTGTAACCCAGTTACTAGTTTTCATTTGGACATTGAGCTGTTGACTGTAACCCTTTGGATAGCAGCCATGGAGCCAATTCCTTACCCATCTGATAGCCTATCCATCAAATGCTTATCTCCTCAATTTATCATCAAGAATGTTGTAGGGAACCATAGCAAAGACCTGTCAGAAGTCTAGATAGATGACATCTGTAGCTTTTCCCTTATCCAATAATGCAGTGACTGCATGATGGAAGGCTACTGGATTAGTCTGGCATGATGTGCTTCATTGGATTTTCTTTTCCTTCCTCCACTTTCTATAGCCAATTTTATTAGGGTTTGCTGGTAAGAAGTATGAAATTACCCACAGTGGTGCCGGAAAAGCAAAATACAATGCAAAAGACATTATCAACTTTTTCCTGTTTTGCTAAGGGATCCAGGCATGAAAGGCTGAAAAAGAATGAGAACATGGCAAATGTGACACACACATATGTACAACCACATACACACACAGTGAAACTAATGAAATTTGCCTTTTGGGCAACTTTCCAGCTAAGCAACAACTGCTACAGAAAACACCTTTCACCTTGTGCTCTTGTTCCTTGCAAATTATGCCCCAGTTGAAAAACAGTTGGCAGAAATTGGGTGGGAATAGGGAGTAGTTTAAATGCAACAGAGTAAGTTCAGCTCCTACACTGTGTTCTTTTTGTCAGGAGGCTTTGAGCTTGGATGGAAGGCTTCACAATGCCAGGAAAAACCCAAAGTAATACCCTGAGACATTGTTCACAGCTAACGTTTTTGCTGGTTTTGGATTGGATGATGCCTTCTTGTTGCTGTTAGTGGTAGGAAAGTTTGCCATAGTACCAGTATTTATGGTTTGTTCCTGTAAATGTATTTCAATACTGATATGACTGACAGAGTAACCCCAACATACAGGCAGGTATAATTTGGAACGATGTGCCAATTCTACCTTCAGACATCCTTGCCAACTTACTTATCGGTGACCTTCAAGACACTGAAGCTCTGTGGCTTATTTTTCTGAGCAAAACTGCCAATTATGGTTAATTTCCTCAAATAGGTGTTTTAAATTGTAAATTGCACTGATTGAGAAAAGGAAACATTCAGCTCTCTTCTACAGCTGAATACAAATGCAAAACTAATTTTTTTTTTCACTGTAGGAACTGAAGTACATATGACAACAGATAACATCAGCACACATATTGCTGAAATAATCTAAAAGAAGAAAAGCTTGACCTTGTTCATGTTCATAAGAACTACTTATATTTAGCCAAAGATGACTGGAATTTGATCTCTCAGTAGTTGCATGCATGAGCTGTATCATTTAATTTATGATTCCATGTAGTTCATATATGATTCCTTTTAAATGCAAAATTTGGCTTATCTTTCTTCAGCTGAAAAACAGACAAGCTAAATATGATATTGATTTTATATCATCATATAATATTTTGTGGTATCAAGCAGCACATGCCATGTAGTAATTATATCATACAGGGCTTGTTATTATTTGCTTCTAATTTCCTACTTGTGCCACATAATTAGAACAAACAAGGCACTGTTGTTCCTTTCTAAATTTTGAGTAAAGCATGAGCCTCATCATCTTCTTTAAAAGTATTATTTCTGTGTGTTTTATTTAGAAGTCCTGGCAGTCAGTATTTCCCTTGGTATCTTCTCACAGTGTAAGTTCTTTGGGACAAGGACACTTATTTTTGTTTGGCAAAGTCATAAAATGTTTACATGAACTTTACATTCGAGGTTCTATCTTATTTCTTATGCATCTGCTGTTAAATCTTAGGGAAAATATTTTCTATGCATGCACTATTTTTGGAAGTATTAGAATAATTAAATATTCATATTTCACATTATAAAGCTCTTCATCATATCAACCTTAGATCTGGTTTTCCCATAAATAGCTATAGCATATGAAGTTTCATATTTTAATTTTCAACTCTTTGTATTAACATTTTATTAACAATTTAGCTGTTTGATAGTCTAATTGTTTAGCTGGTTTGGTATTGTTAATTCCAATAGGATTTAATACATTGCTGTGTGTAGATGAAGATGTAATTAAAATCTAGCAGAGGAAAAATGCAAACCCTGAAAACACAGGGTTATGTGCTAAAAACAACTCCAAAACAATAAAAAAAAACCCCAGAAGTTTTGCATGTATCTGCTTTGGATGTCTCATATGGACCTCCTACTTACTTATAACTGATATTTCTGAGATTTTCAAATAAAAACTAAGACCTCAGAGATCCAGTAAACATCAAAATTTAGAAGTAAATATGGTGCCAAACTATTGTATTATCTATTACAATGGAACAAATAGTCTCACAGGATCCACTGACATAACAAATACAATTATTTCCTGAATTCTCCAAAGGCAATTGTAAATTACACTAGTCTTCAAAATGAAGAATTAAAATAGCTGCATCTAATAATTAGATGTATTCTTAAGTGTTGATGATTCAGCTTCCAGTGGTGCCTACAAATGTCCAAAGGGAGAGTTTGCACAAACAACATCCCCAGCACTTGTTAAATGCAAAGTGTATGCTTGAATTGTTCAGTTGTCTGCAGAGACAGTGTAACAGTTATTAATTCACTTTTTTTTTCACACATTCTTTCACATTCCTTTTAAATGGGATAGAGGTGCTTACTTCTATTAAACCTGTTTGAAAGTAATCACCCTTTGGTTATAGGTAGTGTTAGGTCAACATTACTGAATTCTTTCTGCAAACTCTACTTACCTAAAGTGTAGTTACATCTAAGCTTGGCATTTTTTATTAATAACAAATGTTGAATTGTGCCTTCAAATTTAGAAGTCATACACATTATTAGAAACATAATTGTACTGTACTCCTCATGCTAACAGCCTTATGCCACTCTGTAGCTAATTGCACTCAACTCATATCTTACACCCACTGACTTGACAGTGCTGTATTAATATACTTCTGAATAAACTGCAGTAGGATTTGTATATCCTGCAAGTATATGGCCATGCTCCTCTGGCTTTTTGTGCACCTCCTCATCAACAGAACATGAGAAACTGAAAAGTCCTTGACTTATGTTTTAGTTATTGCTGAGCAGTGCTTACCCTAAGCGTGCTATCTATATTATTCTCATACAGAATTCAAAACACAGCACTGTACCAGCTACTATGAAGAAATTAACTCTCTCCCAGATGAAACCAGAACAGTAGTTTTGTTACATTCCCACCTTATCAAGTTCACCACTTTAGCAGAGAAATATATGCTATTTGAGGTCATTGCTGTGCTTTCGTGTTGACAGTGTTTCTCCTGATGGTTGCACAGAAAAATATGCACTTCAGTCTGAATTAATTTAATCAAGTATATGGTAGATTTATGGTTTTAATTAGTCTTATATTATTCAATCAGTAAGCATTGCAAGCTCAGTCCAGTCCTCTGTCAAATAAAGCAGATTCAGTTACACTGGAAGTGCAAGAAACATTCCCCTTATCTGTTGGAGGTCACTGAAAGGATAGACTTCACAATGCTCTCTTTCTTTTGAGCCATTAGAGATTGTTTTGTCAAAGCAATGTACTGTATTTAGAAGACTATACATTCTACTTGTAGTGTAACTTGCACAACAAAAATCTTGATTAAAATTATCGGTGAATTTATGTGGCTACCCCATTTCTATATTCATTATTAATCTTCTAAAATGATAGTAATTTTCCTATTAATAAAATCAATGCAAATAATATGTTCAACTTTGATTCAATAGTCTTCAAAAATATGATTCTCTGTAATTTGAATTCAAAGCAATTTTGGGGGGTAAAAAGTGTGCCAAAATGGATTAGCACAGAATGAAAAATAAAACTAAGTAGTTTCATAGGGTTTTTTTTAACAGGATGAATAAATGCAATCTGAATAAATGCAATCTAAATAATGTTTTTTTAACAAGATGAATAAATACAATCTGAATAAATGCAATCTAAATAATTGCAAATATTTTCAAAATAAGAAGCAGCACTAATGTGTGTTTCTTTTAGTAACTGAAACACATGTGCAGTATAAATGCCAGTATTTGTCTTCATCATAGAGCTATTTTAAACAACCTTCTTAAAAAAAGTGAAAATTGACAAAAAACCCCTGAGTTGCCCAAAGTTAAAAAAGTGAAAATTGACAAAAAAACCCCTGAGTTGCCCAAAGTTATATAAAGCATCTTACTTGGAATAAGAGCTATTATAATTTAACTAATGAATAGAGAAGAATATAATCAGAATGTAGATCAGCCAAAACTTCATGTAACAACATAGCTCCTGAGTGATAACTGTTGGTGCTATAATTTTGCAATATCCATTTGGTCCTAACCAGTCAGATATCATCTCTAGAGATAGTCTGAAGGTTTTTCCTTACCCTGGAATCTGCATGTATATTATATTTTCTTCATTGAGATGAATCCATATCAACATACCGCTCTGGAATATACTTATAAGGAAAGCAACTTCCATATCAATCACAGATCTAATTATTCTTAATAATTCACAGTAAATAATTGTATCCACAGCATCCCTACTTTTGAAAAGTGCTTGTATCCTTTTGTGGAGCTGTATGGGGCAGTACAATCAATCTGTGTGACAATTCATGTATTCCATTGCCCTGTATTAAGTCATTGGAAGATATAACCTCATTTAAAGCATATGAAACTGAGTGATGGACAGATTTAATGCACTTAATCTTAATCTCATCCAGGAAAACAGCTTGTGGGAAGCACATCATTTAGGGCATGGAGTAGGCATTATTTCTGCCTTTATTTGGGAGAAATCATATACAGAGTACTGCTATTTGTAAAATATCATCCCAGTTTCATTGTGCATGGAAGAGTTAATGCACAGAAGGATGAAAGCAATTCTTTTTCTGAGTAAAAAGGTATGTGTAATCATGTAATAGAAAACTATAGGCAACATAGAGCACAGAGTTGAGGTAATATTAGAATTTCATATTTTTATGCAACCCCTTTTCAACCTCATAATTTTTCTTTTTCAATAGAAGTGTCTATGTAGATTTTTTAATTTGTTCTCTAAAACTATTTGAAAGAAGCTTGTGAAACAGCATTTTCATTTTGGTTTAATCCTTGCTAATGCATGGAACACAAAGCCCTATAGGGATTTTTGCTGCATTTCCCTGCAGTCCATCCAATTTTGAATATGACACAAAATTGTCCTTTAATTCTCTGTTCTTGAAAAGAAACATTTCCTGGCTATATAGCAATATCTATGTGTTTGCTCTGGAATTCTAGCAATTTTTGTGTGTGTGTGTTGTTGCAGTTGGAGTCGTTAAGAATGTACGTGTGTGTTGCAGTTGGAGTCGTTAAGAATGTAAATTCAATTATGTTGCATGTTGCTTGGTTAAATGTTGCTGCTTTACAGAGCTAGCAGTTGCAATCCAAATGGTTTTGTTTTGTTGCTAATGGTATTAGAATAATGGCCACTTTAATCATGTGTCTTCTGCTATGCAGTGATAATACAGGAATTAAAACAAAACCAAACAAATTTCATTCAGGCAAGTTTAAGTAAATGTCATTGACTTTCACATTGAAAGCTACCTAGAACTGTAGGAATCTGTGTCTTCATATTATTTAGGAGAGAGATGGAAGGCACCTAATTTATGGCTAAGGACTTTTTTGAAATCATTGAATATGGCTGTTTGCTGGAGTTATGCACACTGTTGGCAGATTATAATTTCATTTTAACTCCAGTATGGGAAGGGAGTGCCAGAGAATTAAACTGTGTTCTTTCTGAAAGCCTAGTAGCTGTATAGAGCTTTTAAATGTACATATATGTGCACATAGTTACACATCTGTATACAGCCACACAAAATTACACGTGTTGCCATTATTCAGTAAATAGTTAAGCAATAATGGTTATTTAAATCTAGACAATATGCATATATTTTTCTTTCTCCAGTTGAAATCAACAGGCTTCTAAACATCAGGTGTCTAGATGGATATATTGTCTGTCTTTGTGATCTTTCCTAACATAGGGATCCGCAGCCAACTTCTACATCACTTTAACAAGCTGTTATTCCCAACAATCATTTTCCTTCACTTCCATTTGAAATGTCAAATGCCTCATTTGATCTTTCTTCAGCTGCCAAATTAGAACTTCTTGGTACAACTACAAAGGTAGCTGAAGAGCCTTGGCCATAGCCATGAGCCAGGGACAGTGTTATGACAGATGAACTACCCCACTGATAGTCCTCTCTTTTTGGACATGAAATGACTTAAGGCTTGTGCACTAAGTGAGACTCAAAGTGAAATTATCCCACCAGTCTTGAGAGAAATGCAGAAAGGAAAGTACAGTTCTGCTTTCCTAATGCTCCCTTGAGACTGTAATGAACTGTTGACTTGACCTGATTGTAAAATTCTAATAGTTCTCATGGGATGCGAAAACAAGAACTTTAAAGTTCTATTGAAACGGCTGTATAAGTGAGACATATCACTGAAAGAATGGCTGCTAAATCTGATATTATTCTGGTTTGAGCTGGAAATTTCCAGAAAGTTAAGCATTCTCTATGTGAAACTGGGAGGTCATACAACTAATAATGTGCTGTGTGATTTCTGAAAATGGAGCCCTTTTCCAAAATTAAATGGGGTCAAAAGGTATACTGTGTGACAGATGGAGCAATTGCATATAAAATGCAAAGAAATGGCATCATCTTAAGGAGTAGTGGATATTTTTTTGCTGCCATTAGAGGCTTCAGAGTGAATACCTAATATGCAAGCACTGGTCAACTGCATGCATGGGACCTGCCTGGATTACATATATATGGTGCATATTATCTGAGTGGAGGAAGATGCAGCATAAATTGTGGATACATCTGACAGGACTTGCAAGCCAAGAAAATCTGTTTCCGAATGAGATTTTTGTTAATTATCAAAAGGAGACATGAGCCAGAGATGTGCTTACATCAGGGTGATTTCTTAATTTGTGCTAGATGTATGCATGGCATTGAGAATGGATCTGGGAATACAAGGAGGCTGTTCATCCCTAGATAAATGAAATCAACTACATTTTAATAGTTTATTAACATATAGGTCAGTGTTTTCAAATCAAAAACTTGTCAAGGTAGATGCTCTCTGAATTAATGTTTACAACAGCATTGCTCATAGAGCTTCTTAGGGAGGGAAAAAGTAGCCCACAAGAAGCCCTTCTTCATTATGACCATGCTGACTGGCACTGGTTTTCAAATGGCTCTTATATGCCTGTGTTATTCTGTATCTGTACTACATTTATTTATAT